>NC_134080.1:86794602-87099602 GCF_000715075.1 Nicotiana tabacum
GCGAGGACTATCTGTATACGGTCAAAATCGAGGAGTATGATTTTGGAGTCTTAAATCGGGGTATAGGTTCGAGTTCGGGAGACTCGAGGCATGGGGAAGATCCGGCTAAGGGACACCTACCTCGAGGAAGCTGATCGAAGGCCTGACACGGCCTGTATCGAGGACAACATAATCTCGAAGTCAATCAAGAAAGAAGGGGAATTTCTCAAGGGCACGTGGATCCGGGCATTAATTATAGGATAAGGGTTGTACAAAATAGTACTAGTCTGTACTAGACCGTCATACACCAGTACCAATAAGATTCTCTACTTTTATCGGCAAGGTACTATATTGAGGTTTTCTCCTCCTATATAAAGAGGATCCCAATCATTTTATAAAAATCAGATTATTCATAGCAATAGAACATTTTTATTCTTTTCTTGTCTAACGTGCTCAGTAATTACTCCTCAGCTTTATTGCCTTTACTTTATTGTTCATACTCTTTTGGTCTCCACCGACCTCGAGCCCCCTGGATAGCCAAGCTCGAGGCCCCTACTACTTCAACAACTTTGGTTTAGTCTATTATTTCTTCTTACTTAAGCTCAATATTACTTGTTTAATCACTAGTATTAGAATATATTATGTATCTATAAAACCACAAATTATTTTTAATTGTTACTCACATTTTTTGAGGTAAACAATTCCTTATACTTCTCATGTGTTGGTTGACATGAGATCCAGCATCACTTGAGGAATCATCAGAGAACCACATAGGTAAACTACGACTTGTTTCTCTATTTGGTAGGTTCCATTTCCTAGAGTAATTGAACAATAATGAATGTTGCTACGCTTATGTTATCCATTTCTCCAGCATGGCTGATGTGTCCTTCATCATTAACACTTGAATAGTCACTTTGAAACATGGAGTGTTTTTTTTTACTATAGCTTGGCGTGAAAATTTTATGGATTGACATTCAATTATTGCACCAAAGCCTTTTTATAGTGATTTTCTGTGATATTTAGCTAGAGTTGAATGATATTTTTATTATGAAATATAACTTTAATAACACTTCAGTGCAATAAAATAAGAGTTGAATAACAATTCATGAACTTCAACTGTGGTGACCCAAAAGGTCATCACTTATTTTAAAAATAAATTCTGTGTTCCGAAGCTTTAAAAACCTTTTTCAGTATCACTTCGATTTGCGTGCGTAGTCCGGGCGCGTAGCCGGAAAGCCATTATGTGAAAATCTGTGAAAAATGACGAATTTTGCCTTTAAAATGAATTTAAGTTGACTTGGATCAATATTTTGGGTAAACGGATCCGGACCTGTGATGACGGTCCCGAAGGGCCCGTACGAAAATATGGGACTTGGGTGTATGCCCAGAATCGAATTCCGAGGTCCCAAGTCCGAGAAATAAATTTTTAAAGAAAATTATTTTCTAGAATATTTATGAGTTTTTAGAAATAAAAAATGTTTGGAAGTTGATGGTATCGAACCCGTATTTTGGTTCCGGAGCCCGGTATAGGTCTTATATGTGGTTTAGGTCGTGCCTATAAAATTTGGTAAAAAACGGAAGTCGTTTGATGTGAATTGGGCCGTATTTGAGAAAATTGGGAAATTTGAGGTTCTTAAGTGATTTCATGATTTTGATGCTAAATTCATAGTTGTTGATGTTATTTTGGCGATTTGATCGCACGAGTAAGTTCATATGATATTTTTGAGTTAGTATGCATGTTTGGTTTGGAGCCCCGAAGGTTCGAGTGAGTTTGGGTAGGTTCCGGGGTGTTTAGGCTTAGAAAATCACTGTTGTTGCATCGGTTCTGGTGTAACCTCACATGCGAGTCAAGCACCGCAGGTGTGAGCTTGTAGGTGCGAATAGTGGGTTGCAGGTGCGGTCCAGCCTCTCGCAGATGCGGACAAACTCCTGCAGAAGCGTTTCCGCAGGAACGGGTCTCCCCTCGCAGATGCGACCCCAGCGGGCCTAATCATTTCCGCAAAAGCGGTCTATTTTCTGCACGTGCGATTTCACAGGTGCTACCCAAGGACCGCAGGTGCGAGAGTCGGGCAGTGGAGTCTTTTAAAACAAAACTTCAGCATTTTCTCTTTCAAAATTTCCTAAAGATAGAAGGTCTAGGGCGATTTTCTCAAGAGATTTTCTTCCCAATTCATAAGTAAGTGTTCATTAACTGATTTCTTTCAACTCTCTTATGTTTTTCATCAAATTTTATCTAAAATCCTAGGGTTTAATGGTAAAAAATTGGGGATTTGGGTAGAGTTAGAGCTTTTTGAATAATTAGAATTTAGACCTCATTTTGGGGTCAGATTTCGAAACTAATTAAATATTCAGGCTCGTGGGTGATCGGGTGATCGGGTTTTGGTCCGAACCTCGAGTTTTGACCAAGCGGGTCTGGAGTCAATTTTTGACTTTTTGGGGAAAATGATAGAAAACTTATAATTAAGCATTGGGTATGAATTCTTTAGCATTTATTGATGTTGTTAAATCAATTTGGACTACATACGAGTTGTTTGGAGGCGAATTCTAAAGGAAAAGCGGTGTTTGAGGCTTTAGTTAGTCGTGGAAGTTCGAGATAAGTGTTTGGTCTAATCTTAGCTTGAGGGATTAAAAGTTGTGTCCTATTTGCTATGTGTTACTTATTGAGTACGATGTATAGGCATGGTGACGAGTATCTATACGTTGGTGTCAAGCATGATCGTGAGTCTTAAATTGAAATCATTGTGTTCCTAATGAGTACTACGAATGCCTAAGTTGTTGATTCTCTGTGTTGAGCTAGAATTATGATTATTCTTGTGAAAATTGCTTATGGTTGGGTATTGGTGTTAGTTGAGATTTCTTTGTGAAGTTAGATGTTGGAACAAGTTTGGTTATAGCCGATTCCCTTGCCGGGATGTATTTACTTATACTATCGATTCCCTTGCCGGGATAGTGTTGTTTCCTTATCGTTCCCTTGCTGGACTCTTTTGTGATTGGTGTTGAATTTCATGATTTGGATCGGTTTGTACACCACAACAATATTATATTTGTATCGGGTTGCACGCTGCAACAATATTATATTTGGATCGGGTTGCACGCTGCAACAATGATAGAATCGGATCGGGTTGCACGCCGCAACAATGATAAATCATATGAATCGGGTTGCGCGCCGTAACAATAAATAATAAAAGTGTTTATTGATTGGTTACGATTTCCTTATTATTTTGTTGTGAATTCTAAGTTGTTCTTTATGCTTTTCTCTGGAATTACTGTTGATAAATGCTATTCCCCCGTAGCATGTCCCCCTCCAATCTTTAATTGTTTATTTCTGTTTTATTTTCCGCTGTATAAGATATTACTGCACAGGTTTATTAGGTAGTCTGATCCTAGCCTTGTCACTACTTTGCCGGGGTTAGGCCAGGCACTTACCAGCACATGGGGTTGTTGTGCTGATGCTACACTCTACACTGTGTGCAGATCCCGAAGCGCCAACTTTTGGACCATAGCTTTGGGTGGTTGCCTTCAGTCCAGTCGGAGATTCCGAGGTAGTCCTGCAGGCGTCCGCAGGTCCCGGTGTTCTCTTCCATCTTTACATTCTGTTTTCATTTACTTCAGAGACGGATTGTATCTTTCTTTCCAGACAATTGTTTGTAGTATTCGTAGATGGTCCGTGATATTGTGACACTAGTTCCGGGTAGAGATGTACTTGGTATTGTTGTACTTGTTTTTGGCTAAGTTATCAGATTACGTCTTCTGCATGTCTTTAATTATTGTTAATATTTCTTTGTTGATCGTATATTATTTTAAACTATTAAAAAGGGCTAAATAAAAGAGTTAGTGATTCTATAATACTCGGCTTGCCTAACTTTCACGAGTAGGCGCCATCTCGACTCCCGAGGGTGGGAAAATCCGGGTTGTGACAAGTTGGTATCAGAGCTCTAGGTTACATAGGTCTCACAATTCACGGACAAGCTTAGTAGTGTCTGAAGGATCGATACAGAGACGTCTGTATTTATCCCAGAGGCTACAGAGTTAGAAAAAACTTCACATTTATTCATTCCTGTTGTGCGGTTTAGTTTCTCAATGCTAATTGAATTTTTACTCTGTTCTTTCGCAGATGGTGAGAACACATATTTCCTCATCCATCGATCAGCAGCCCGATCCCCCAGCAGAAGCTCCCACGAGGGGCAGAGGGCCAGACCGAGGTAGGGGCAGATCTCAGTGCAAAGCAGCAGCACCAGCGGCAGAGCCTCAGGTTGGCGTTGATGATGAAGTTTTGGCCCAGACAGTCCCGGTGGGCCCAGCTCAGGTCCCAGAAGGGTTTATCGCTACCCAGTACTCTAGGATGCTTTGGTCTGTCTAGTGAGCCTTATGGAGAGTGTCACCTGGGCAGGCTTGCTTCTTGCAGCACCAGCCGTCTCTTAAGCTGGAGGAGGAGCCCAGAATCCTACTACTCGCACTCCGGAGCAGATGGCTCCCTAGTTTTAGACTCCAGTAGCTCAGCTAGTTGGAGCAGTTCAGCTGGGTATGGTAGCTCAGACCGGTGATGGAGTAGCTATGTCTTTCGATGCTTTGTGGAGATTGGACAGGTTCACCAAGCTCTTCACTACTACTTTCGGCGGTGGATCTTCTGAGGATCCCAGGATTTTGTAGACAGCTGTCATGAGGTTCTTAGGAACATGGGGATAGTGGATACCAATGGGGTCGACTTTGCTACTTTCCGCTTATCTGGATCCGCCAAGACTTGGTGGAGAGATTATTGTTTGTCTAGACCAGCCGGGTCACCAGCTTTGACTTGGCAGCAGTTTACTTAGCTATTTCTGGAGAAGTTTCTCCCTATCACTCAGAGAGAGAGAGATCTACCGGAGGCAGTTTGAGCGTCTCCAGCAGGATTCTATGACCGTTATTCAGTATGAGACTAGATTCATCGACTTGGCCCGTCATGCTCTTATCATACTTCCCACCGAGAGAGAGAGAGGGAGAGGAGGTTCATTGAGGGACTTATACAGCCGATTCGACTTCAGATGGCTAAGGAGACGGGAAGTGAGATTTCTTTTCTGGAGGCGGTCAATGTGGCCAGGAGAGTGTAGATGGTTCTATCGCAGGGGGGTGGTCAGGGGTTTAACAAGAGGCCTCGTCATTCAGGCAGATTTAGTGGTGCCTCATCTAGAGGAAGGGATTCGTATGGTAGGGGCCATCCTCCTAGACCTTTTCAGTCAGCACTTCAGGTTTCTCACAGCGCTTTAGGTGGCCGTGGTTCTCATATGTAGTATTCTGATCAGCAGCCCTACAGTGCACCACTAACTCCTATCAGTCCACCGCCGCTCCAGAGTTTTCGGGGTGGTCATTCAGGTTGCCAGGGTCAGTCTTAATTTCTTCAGCCGCAGCATTCAGGTAGATGCTTTGAGTGCGGTGAATATGGTCATATCTGGAGGGCTTGCCCGAGATTTGTGGGTACTCAGTCGCAGCAACAGGGTTGCCATGCTATGGTTCAGGCGCCAGGTGTTCCACCGCCCTCTCCGCCAGCTAGGGGTGGGGGCATAGGTGCTAGAGGTAGAGGTAGAGGTATTAGAGGTGGAGGTCAGGCAGCTAGAGGTGGAGGCCAGCCAACAGCAGGCCATCCAAGAGAGGTAGTTCAGGGTGGTGGGGCTCAGCCCTGATGTTATGCTCTTCCAGCCAGGCCTAAGGCTGAGGATTCCGATGCAATTATCACAGGTACTGTTCTGGTTTATAGTAGAGATGCTTCAGTTATATTTGATCCAGGGTCTACATACTCCTATGTGTAATCTTATTTTGCACCGTATTTGGTCATACCTAGTGATTTTTTGAGTGCTCTTATATATGTGTCCACACCGGTGGGTGATTCTATTGTGGTAGATCGAGTCCATCGTTCATGTATAGTTGTGATTGGGGGTCTTGAGACTCGTGTGGATTTGTTACTTCTGGACATGGTTGATTTCGATGTCATATTGGGGATGGACTGGTTATCACCTTACCACGCTATCTTGGACTATCATGCCAAGACTGTTATCTTAGCCTTGTCGGGTTTACCTCGTTTAGATTGGAGAGGGACTCCTGGTCATTCTACTCGTAGTGTTATCTCTTATGTGAAGGCTCGGCGTATGGTCGAGAAGGCATGTTTGGCCTATTTGGCATATGTTCGTGATTCTAGTATCGAGGTTCTTTCTATTGATTCTGTGCCTGTTGTCCGTGAGTTCCCTGAGGTATTTCCTTTAGACCTGCCAGGTATGCCACCCGACTGGGATATTGACTTCTGCATTGATTTGGCTTCGGCACCTAGCCCATTTTTATCCCGTCGTATCGTATGGCCCCGCCTGAGTTGAAGGAGTTGAAGGAGAAGTTGCAAGACTTGCTTGAAAAAGGTTTCATTAGACCTAGTGTTTCGCCTTGGGGTGCGCCGATGTTGTTTGTTAAGAAGAAGGACAGATCGATGAGGATGTACATAGATTACCGAAAGTTGAACAAGGTTACAATCAAGAATAAGTATCCATTGACAAGGATTGATGATTTGTTTGATCAGCTTCAGGGTGTCAAGGTATTTTCAAATATTGCCTTGAGATCTGGCTACCATCAATTAAGGATTAGCGCATCCGATATCCCTAAGACATCATTCCGCACTCAGTACGAGCATTATGAGTTCTTGGTGATGTCATTCGGGTTGACAAAATGCTCCAGCAACTTTTATGGATTTGATGAACAAAGTGTTTAGGCCTTACTTGGATTCGTTTGTGATAGTCTTCATTGATGATATTTTGATCTTTTCCCGCAGCCGGGAGGAGCATGAGCAATATCTAAAAGTGGTTCTTCAGACTTTGAGGGATAGTCAGTGGTATGCCAAGTTTCCGAAATGTGAGTTCTGGCTGAGTTCAGTTGCATTATTGGGTCATGTTGTCTCAGTAGAGGGTATTCAGGTTGATCTGAAGAAGATAGAGGCAGTTAATAACTGGCCTAGACCCACATCAGCTACAGAGATCCAGATTTTCTTGGATTTGGCAGGTTACTATCGTCGGTTTGTGGTGGTTTTCGTCTATCATAGCCCCGATGACTAGGTTGACCCAGAAGGGTGCCCAGTTTAGGTGGTCAAATGAGTGTCAGGCGAGCTTTCAGAAGCTCAAGACAGTTTTGACTACGGTACCAGTGTTGGTTTTGCCCACAGGTTCAGGGCCATATACAGTTTATTGTGATGCATCTCGTATTGGACTTGGTACAGTGTTGATGCAGGATGATAAGGTCATTGCATATGCTTCACAACAGTTGAAGATTCATGAGAAGAACTATCCGGTTCATGATTTGGAGTTAGCGGCCATTGTTCACGCATTAAAGATTTGGAGGCATTATCTGTATGGCGTGGCATGTGAGGTGTTCACGGATCACAAGAGTCTGCAGTACTTGTTCAAGTAGAAGGATCTAAATTTGAGGTAGAGAAGGTGGTTGGAGCTATTGAAAGACTATGATATCACCATCTTATATCATCCGGGAAAGGCTAATGTGGTGGCCGATGCTTTGAGTAGGAAGTCATCCAGTATGGGCAATCTTGCTTATATTCCGGTCTGTGAGAGACCGCTTGCTTTGGATGTTCAGGCTTTGGCTAATCAGTTCGTGAGGTTGGATGTTTCTGAGCCCAACCGTGTGTTAGCTTACATAGTTGCCCGTTCTTCTTTATTGGAGCGTATCCGAGATCGGCAGTATGATGATCCTTATTTGTGTGTTATTAAAGACACGGTGCAGCACGGAGGTGCCAAGCAGGTTACCTTAGAAGATGATGGAGTTTTGAGATTGTAGGGTCAAGTTTGTGTGCCTAATGTGGATGGACTCCGAGAGTTGATATTATAGGAGGTCCATAGTTACCGGTACTCTATTCATCCGGGCGCCGCTAAGATGTATCAGGATTTGCAGCAGCATTATTGGTGGAGGAGAATGAAGAAGGACATTGTTGCATATGTGGCTCGGTGTTTGAACTGTCAGCAGGTTAAGTACGAGCATCAGATTCCTTGTGGTTTATTCTAGAAAATTGAGATTCCTGAGTGGAAGTGGGAGCGTATCACTATAGACTTCGTTGTTGGACTTCCACAAACTCAGAGGAAGTTCGATGCAGTATGGGTTATTGTTGATAGGCTGACCAAGTCAGCACATTTCATTCATGTGGCAGTCTCCTATTCTTCCGAGAGGTTAGCTGAGATCTATATCTAGGAGATTGTTTGTCTTCATGGTGTGCCCGTGTCTATCATTTCGAATCGAGGTACGCAGTTTACCTCACATTTATGGAGAGCATTTCAGCGATAGTTGGGCACACGGGTTGAGTTGAGCACATCGTTTCATCCTCAGACGGACGGGCAGTCTGAGCGGACCATTTAGATTTTGGAAGATCTGCTCCGAACTTATATCATTGACTTTGGAGGCTCATGGGTGTAGTTTTTACCTTTAGAAGAGTTTGCCTACAACACCAACTACCAGTCGAGTAACCAAATGGCTCCTTACAAGGCTTTGAATGGTAGGCAGTGTCGGTCGCCGGTTGGGTGGTTTGAGCCAGGAGAGGTTCGGTTGTTGGGTACGGATCTAGTACAGGATGCCTTGGACAAGGTCAGGATTATTTAGGATAGACTTCATATAGCTCAGTCCAGGCAAAAGAGTTATGCTGACCGTAAGGTTCGTGATTTGGCTTTCATGGTCAGTGAGCGGGTATTGCTTCGAGTGTCGCCTATGAAAGGTGTGATGAGATTTGGGAAGAAGGGAAAGCTTAGCCCTAGGTTCATTGGCCCGTTTGAGATCCTTGATCGAGTGGGAGAGGTGGATTACAGACTTGCGTTGCCGCCGAGCTTATCAGCCGTGCATCCAGTGTTTCATGTGTCCATGCTTCGGAAGTATCACAGCGATCCATCCCACGTGTTAGATTTCAGCACTGTCTAGTTGGACAAGGACTTGTCTTATGAAGAGTAGCCGGTAGCTATTCTAGTCCGGTAGGTTCGTCAGTTGAGATCGAAGAGTTTTCCTTTTGTTCGTGTTCAGTGGAGAGGTCAACCTGCTGAGGCATCGACCAAGGAGTCCGATTCCAATATGCGGAGCCGTTATCCCCATCTTTTCCCCGACTCAGGTACTTCCTTCTTATGTCTGTTCGAGGACGAACAGTTGTTTTAGAGGTGGAGAATGTGGTGACCCAAAAGGTCATGACTTGTTTTAGAAATAAATTCTGTGTTCCGAGGCTTTAAAAACCACTTTCAATATCACCACAATTTGCGTGCTCAGTTCGGGCGCGTAGCCGGAAAGACATTATGTGAAAATCTGTGAAAAATGACGAATTTTGCCTTTAAAATGAATTTAAGTTGACTTTGTTCAATATTTTGGGTACACGGACCCGGACCCGTAATTTTAGGAAAATATGGGACTTGGGCGTATGCCCGGAATCGAATTCCGAGGTCCCAAGCCCGAGAAATGAATTTTTAAAGAAAATAGTTTTCTGGAATTATTTATGAGTTTTTAGAAATGGAAAATATTTGGAAGTCGATGGTATCGGGCCCGTATTTTGGTTCCGGAACCCGGTACAGGTCTTATATGTGGTTTAAGTCGAGCCTTTAAAATTTGGTAAGAAACGGAAGCCATTTGACGTGAATCGGACCGTATTTGAGAAAATTGGAAAATTTGAGGTTCTTAAGTGATTTCATGATTTTGATGCTAAATTCATAGTTGTTGATGTTATTTTTTGGCGATTTGATCGCACGAGTAAGTTCATATGATATTTTTGAGTTAGTATGCATGTTTGGTTTGGAGCCCCGAGGGCTCGGGTGAGTTTCGGGTAGGTTTCGGGGTGTTTAGGCTTAGGAAATTACTGTTGTTGCATCAGTTCTGGTGTAACCGCACCTGCGAGTCAAGCACCGTAGGTGCGAATAGTGGGTCACAGGTACGGTCCAGCCTCTCACAGATGCAAACAAGCTCCCGCAGGAGCAGGTCTCCCCTCGCAGATGCGGCCCCAACGGGCCTAATCATTTCCACAGAAGCGGTCTGTTTTCCGCATGTGCGATTTCGCAGGTGTGACCCAAGGACCGAAGGTGCGAGAGTCGGCAGTGGAGTCTTTTAAAAAAAAACTTCAGCATTTTCTCTTTCAAAATTTCATAAAGATAGAAGGCCTAGGGCGATTTTCTGCAGAGATTTTCTTCCCAATTCATACGTAAATGTTCATTAACTGATTTCTTTCAACTCTCTAATGTTTTTCACCAACTTTTATCTAAATCCTAGGGTTTTAATGGTGGAAAATTGGGGATTTGGGTAGAGTTAGAACTTTTTGAATAATTGAAATTTAGACCTCGTTTTAGGGTCGGATTTCGAAACTAATTACATATTTGGGCTCGTGGTTGAATGAGTGACCGGGTTTTGGTCCGAACCTCGAGTTTTGACCGAGTGGGACCGGGGTCAATTTTTGACCTTTTGGGAAAAATAATAGAAAACCTATAATTAAGCATTGGGTATGAATTCTTTAGCATTTATTGATGTTGTTAAATCAATTTGGACTAGATACGAGTTGTTTGGAGGTGAATTCTAAAGGAAAAGTGGTGTTTGAGGCTTGAGTTAGCCGTGGAAATTCGAGGTAAGTGTTTGGTCTAACCTTAGTTTGAGGGATTGGAAGTTGTGTCCTATTTACTATGTGTTACTTGTTGAGTACGACGTATAGGCATGGTGACGAGTATCTATACGTTGGTGTCAAGCATGATCATGAGTCTTAAATTGAGATCGTTGTGTTCCTAATAAGTACTACGAATGCCTAAGTTGTTAATTCTCAGTGTTGAGCAAGAATTGTGATTATTCTCGTGGAAATTGCTTATGGTTGGGTATTGGTGTTAGTTGAGATTTCTTTGTGAAGTTAGATGTTGGAACAAGTTTGGTAATAGTGTTAGTTGAGATTTCTTTGTGAAGTTAGATG
Organism: Nicotiana tabacum; assembly: GCF_000715075.1. Classification (NCBI taxonomy): domain Eukaryota; kingdom Viridiplantae; phylum Streptophyta; class Magnoliopsida; order Solanales; family Solanaceae; genus Nicotiana; species Nicotiana tabacum. Next base: position 86,805,512 of record NC_134080.1, read on the forward strand.
TTGGAACAAGTTTGGTAATAGCTGATTCCCTTGCCGGGACGTATTTACTTATACTATCGATTCCCTTGCCGGGATAGTGTTGTTCCTTATCGTTCCTTTGCCGGGACTCTTTTGTGATTGGTGTTGAATTGCATGATTTGGATCGGGTTGCATGCTGCAACAATATTATATTTGGATCGGGTTGCACGCCGCAACAATATTATATTTGGATCGGGTTGCACACCGCAACAATAATAAAATCGGATCGGGTTGCACGTCGCAATTAGTGTTTTTATGATTTGGATCGGGTTGCGCGCCGCAACAATAAATAATAAAAGTGTTTATTGATTGGTTACGATTTCCTTATTCTTTTGCTGTGAATTCTAAGTTGTTCTTTATGCTTTTCTATGGAATTACTGTTGATAAATGCTATTCCCCCACAACATGTCCCTCTCCCATCTTTAATTATTTATTTATGTTTTATTTTCCGCTGTATAAGATATAACTGCACAGGTTTATTTGTTAGTCTGGTCCTAGCCTCGTCACTACTTCGTCGGGGTTAGGCCAGACACTTACTGGCATATGGGGTCGGTTGTGCTGATACTACACTCTGCACTGTGTGCAGATCCCGGAGAGGCAGCTTTTGGACCATAGCTTTGGGTGACTGCCTTCAGTCCAGTCGGAGATTCCAAGGTAGTCCTGCAGGCGTCCGCAGGGCCCGGCGTTTTCTTCCATCTTTACATTCTGTTTTCATTTACTTCAGAGACGGATTGTATCTTTCTTTCCAGATAATTGTTTGTAGTATTCGTAGATGGTCCGTGATATTGTGACACCAGTTCCGGGTAGGAATGTACTTGGTAATGTTGTACTTGTTTTTGGCTAAGTTATCATATTACGTATTCCGCATGTCTTTAATTGTTGTTAATATTTCACTGTTGATCGTATGTTGTTTTAAACTGCTAAAAAGAGCTAAATAAAAGAGTTAGTGAATCTATAATACTCAGCTTGCCTAGTTTTCACGAGTAGGCGCCATCACGACTGTCACACCTCCTTTTTCCGCCCCCGCAAGGGGCATAGGAGTTTTTTCCAATTAAAGGACAATCGAAACGGGATTTGTTTATTTATTTCAGAGTCGCCACTTGGGAGATTTAGGGTGTCCCAAGTCATCAATTTTAATCCCGAATCGAGGAAAAAAATGACTCCATATTACAGTCTGCGCACCAGAAATCCGGATAAGGAATTCTGTTAACCCGGGAGAAGGTGTTAGGCATTCCCGAGTTCCGTGGTTCTAGCATGGTCGCTCAATTGTCATATTCGGCTTGATTATCTGATTTTATACAAATATGAACTTATGTGCAAATTTTAACTTTTTACCGCTTTCATAATTATTATTATTATTATTTACAGGGAATTGCAACGTTGTGAAAATGTATCTCGAACCGCGTCACAATCAATGTACCCGTGGTCGTCAGCACACTTTGACTCCGTTGAGATTTGGATCTGGGTCACATAAATGTGCACCCGAGTTTAAGAAAATTAAATTATTAAAGGCGCGCCTAAAGTGACTAGCGTATCATTTACTTTGGGTAGGGCCGTGGAATTTTGCTAAATGGTCCATCCCGAAGTCTAAGCAATTTTAAAGCAAATATTTACTGAGGGCCCCGCAATTTTGTATTTTTATTTGGCGAAGCTCATCTCATTCTTATTTTTTAAAAGGAATTTGCAACGTCGTGGACATGCATCTCGGACCACGTCACAATCAATGTACCCGTGATTAGAGCCACATTTCGACTCCGTAGAGATTTGGATTTGGGCCACATAAATGTGCACCCGAGTTTAAGAAGGTAAGATTTTTTTAAATGCGCGCCTAAAGCGATTAGCGTATTATTATTTTGTGTAAGGCCGTGGAGTTCGCTAAGCGGCATCTCCCGAGTTCTAAGTAATTAACACGTACATTTTGTGAGGGCCCCGCAATCTGTGCGTTTTATTTGGCGAGGCTCGTCTCATTTTATTTAAAAGGATAAACCTACAGTGACTACATTTTTTCTATTAAGTTCGTCTCTAAAATAAAAGAAAATCTCTTAATTAATTACATGCTGAAAAACGTAACTTATTAGTTATTAGTTTACGGCTAATGTGAATGGAAAATTGCGATCGAGTTTGTACAAAGAAAAACTGCTTTCATTCTATATTCTATTATTCAATAATACTAGAACATGAGGTTGACACACCATAATATCAAAACAAATTAACTAGTATTTGATTAATTTAAACTAACATTATTAGATGAAGTTATACATATGCAACCTCATTACTCATTAATCAGTCAACTACATTTTTATACAAAGAAAGGAAAATTATATTCAAACACAAATCTAAACAGGAGGAATTCAACAGGAACAAAGCCTGATTAATATTTCATTTCGCTTCAAGCCGAGAGTGTACAAATGTGTACCTGGAAATGGCAGTACAAGAACAAAAGAAGGAGAAATCAGCAGCAATAATAACACAGCAACAACAGGCTCAACAACACCGCAAAACCAGTAACAACCAGTAGAATAACCCAGCAACGGATTGAAAAATCAGCAATACCAAAGTGCAATCGCAGTCAAAGCAGAAGAGAGACGGATACAAGATGCAGTAGTTTACTGATTTTTGAATAACACTAGAGAAAAGGCAAAATGGAAATTATTCAAGTGAAAGTTCAAATTGTCTTTCTCTTTTACTCTCTAACACTCTTGAAATTTTCCAGAATGTATTACTCTCAAAAATATTCTCCCAATAATAATCTCTCTAGAAGATAATCCTCCTCCTCATCTTCTCCCCTATGTCAAGAATCACTCTTATTTATAGCAAGACTCTTGTCTTGAACCTCTAACCCAAAATATTCCCCCAATGGCATGCTTTGTCCCCACTAATTAATGTTTTCTTTATTTTAAACCTTTGTCCCCCATGCCTACATGCTTTGTCTCCCACTACATTAAATAAATATATCAATCCCAACCCATTACATTTTGTCCCCCATGCTTACATAAAGAATTATTCAAAATGTTCAATTACCAAACTACCCCTCCGACCTTACCGCAATTACCATTTTACCCTTGAACGTACTGCAATTTACCAAACTACCCCCATCAGCTCTAAACAATTCAATTAATCAAACTCAACCAAAATATAGCCAATATGACCAATTTCTAAACAATTTCAACAACAAATCATATGAACATGGATGAACAACACAACTCCAAATTAATGGAAATAAATTAACCATATTGGGAACCAATCCTGGTTAACTTAGATAAAAAATGGATGAGCAAGGAAACAACAATATTAACAACACAATACATGATTCATCAACGAATCAAAAACCAAAACATAAACTCGCATTAAATCACTGGATTAAATGAACTTCAAACCAAGATGAACATGAATTAAATCAACTTTAACAACAAAACATGACGGATTCAAATGATTAAACCAACATATTTCCCTATTACAACTAAATTCTTTTTAGACAAATAACAAAAACAAAACCGAAGAAGAAACAATTATGAATTTAAACTTGAATCTAACAACATTAACAATTTCTGAAAAATACATAAAACACATGAAACAACTAAAAATAATTAATTAAACTTCAATTTGAATCCAACAAACATTAACAATTTCTGAAAAATACATAACACATGAAACAAAACTGAAAAATTACGAAACAAAACAAACATTTGCCGATTTTAGATTTTGAGAATATCAAAACGAAATACGGACAAAAATAAAACTCAAAACCAACTAACCGGAAATGAACAACGATGAACTCGAACCATGTATGGACTGTTTCGACAAACCTCGACCAAAGCTCGAACAAACGAGATGGTTTGAGTCTCGTTTTCGGACTGGACCAAAGCAGCGAACCCATTTCCGAAGTAGAAACAGTAGGGTCAGCCATGGGAGGACAGTAGCAAGGTGACGATGAAGCTTGTCTATGGCTGGACGTAGCAGAACGAGCAACAGAAACAGACGTCGCAGCAACCACACAGCTGAAGCAGTGGTGAAGCAGACGACGAAGCCGACGGGGATGAAGGAAGCTGAAGCAGAGGACGCAGCAGCTATGGGAAAAAATGGAGCAGCAGCGCGAGCTTGATGGAGAAGAAACAGTGCAGCCATGGACGATGAATGCGACAACAACTGCGTTTGTTTGGATGCAGCGAAGAAGAAAGCAGAAGCAGCTGCGTGAGCTGCAACAACAGTTCGTCGAGCTCCACCTCGATGAAGAAGATGAAGCAGGCAGCGATGGGGTTTGGCTTCGATGAAATAATGGCGATGGTGGTCGTTCACGTCGCTGCTGGAACTTGACGAAAAAGAGGGCAGCCAGGGATGGGCTTTTTGATCTCGACATGGAGAAGATGAAGACGCAACTGGGTCGTCCATGGTGAGGGCGAAGATGAAGCCGTGAGGGGTCGTTTGGACGTGAGAATGGAGGGTAAATTGTAGCTATGGGAGTCTAAGGCATCCATTGGAGGGGGCTTGGTGAAACCATGGTTGTGTGTTTGGAGTTTGGAGAAGAAGAAGCAAAGGTGGGGGGGGGATCATTTTTTTGTGTTTTTAGGGTTTTGTTTTCTTTTTTTTTTGTTTTTTTTGTTTTGTTTTGGGAAAAATGAAAAATGAAGAGGGGTTGGGTATTGGGATTATGGGGTGGACCGGGTCGACCCGTGTGGAGATGGACCGGGTCATGGGGAAGGTTGAGCAATTTTTGGGCCTGGGGTTGAAATTTGAAGAAGTGGCCCAATCCGATTTTTCCTTGTATTTTTGCTCTCTTTTCTTCTTTTATTTTTCTAAAACTAAATTCTAAAAATCCTTAAATTATTATTAAGAACTAAAAGCGTAAATTAACTCCCAATAATAATTAACACACAATTAAGTAATAATTAAGCATAAAATTGTATAATTGGACATTGAATGCTAGAAATGCAAAAGATGCCTATTTTTGTAATTTTCAATTTTTTGTAAAACAAACTTAATTACTAAATTATAGGATTAAATCCTACATGCAAAATGCGACATATTTTTTTATTTTTATTAATTTAACAAATAAACATGCACAGACAAATAAAAATAATTATCCCAAAAATGTCACAAAAATTCTCAAAATTGCACACCAAGGAAAATCATTTTATTTTGCATTTTTTGGGAGTAATTCTCATATAGGGAAAAAATCACGTACTTACAGCTGCCCCTCTTTGCCCGAAGACACGAAGGGTTTTCGTGCAAAGATAAAGTGAGCGATTTTTGCCCATCCGAGTACTCCGTGTGAAGCATTTTTTTGAAAAAGATTTAACCGGATCTTTGCTTCAAAGGTTTCCTACATATCCCCGGCTAAAGGGGAATCAGGTTAATGTAGTTCGGGAAGTTTTGGTAGCTGGGACTACCATGGGACTGCAATGTTACTGCTGTTGCATGCTGTTATCTCTGCTTACCGATTTCCTTGTTACACCGTGCTCAAAAGAAAACAAAAAGCTAGACTAGACTACGGATCATAAGATCTCATCTATCTTCAACTTGTCCTTGTTGCCTTGCTTTCTTGTCGGTTTATGTTTCTCCCGGTGCTTTTCTTCCGAAAACTTGGGGATGGCACTGGCCTTTTGCTTTTCTGAATCCCAGTTCTCACTATCTTGTTCGGTCCGCTGGGATATGGTTTCCTCCACTAAACTTTCAGAGGTTTCTCTGGGGATACGGCTTTTCTTTATCACATTTTTTCTGCTGGGAACATAATTTAATGTTCACAAGCCGCTTCTTTCAAGACACGTCTTTTCTTCCTTTTGACTCAGGCGCTTGAATTTGTGCTGGGACCTCTTGTTGCAACCTTCTACTTCCCGGTGCTGGGGATTTTTATTGTTTCCTGCTGGGGATTCCTGTTGTAACCTTCTACCTTCCGGTGGGTTACTAATTTCAAGATCTGCAGTATAAGACTCAAAAGTATTCCTCTCATTATATAGGTGGGCGCCTATTTAAACTAAAACATGAAATATTCCTCTCATTATACAGGTGGGCGCGTATTTAAACTAAGACATAAAAATATTCCTCTCGTTATACAGGTGGGCGCCTATTTAAACTAAGACATGAAAATATTCCTCTCGTTATACAGGTGGGCGCCTATTTAAACTAAGACATGAAAATATTCCTCTCGTTATACAGGTGGGCGCCTATTTAAACTAAGACATGAAAATATTCCTCTCGTTATACAGGTGGGCGCCTATTTAAACTAAGACATGAAAATATTCCTCTCGTTATACAGGTGGGCGCCTATTTAAACTAAGACATGAAAATATTCCTCTCGTTATACAGGTGGGCGCCTATTTAAACTAAGACATGAAAATATTCCTCTCGTTATACAGGTGGGCGCCTATTTAAACTAAGACATGAAAATATTCCTCTCGTTATACAGGTGGGCGCCTATTTAAACTAAGACATGAAAATATTCCTCTCGTTATACAGGTGGGCGCCTATTTAAACTAAGACATGAAAATATTCCTCTCGTTATACAGGTGGGCGCCTATTTAAACTAAGACATAAAAATATTCCTCTCGTTATACAGGTGGGCGCCTATTTAAACTAAGACATGAAAATATTCCTCTCATTATACAGGTGGGCGCCTATTTAAACTAAGACATAAAAATATTCCTCTCGTTATACAGGTGGGCGCCTATTTAAACTAAGACATAAAAATATTCCTCTCGTTATACAGGTGGGCGCCTATTTAAACTAAGACATAAAAATATTCCTCTCGTTATACAGGTGAGCGCCTATTTAAATTAAGACATGAAAATATTAAAAATGCCATTCCTTTCCTTAGGTTGGCGAAATTTCAACAACTTTTTTTTTTAAAAAACAAACAAACTTAGTAAGTGCTTCTCCTAGGGGTAAAAACAAACTTAGGAGGAAATGCATCTCCTATGGGTAAAAACAAACTTAGGAAGTGCGTCTCCTAGGGGTAAAAACAAACTTAGGAGGAAATGCATCTTCTATGGGTAAAAATGAACTTAGGAGGAAATGCATCTCCTATGGGTAAAAACAAACTTAGGAGGAAATGCATCTCCTATGGGTAAAAACAGACTTAGGAGGAAATGCATCTCCTATGGGTAAAAACAAACTTAGGAGGAAATGCATCTCCTATGCATGAACCATTTCCTTATTCCTGAATTATTTACTTACCTGTGTTGTCTTCCCTCGATTTTGCTGGGGATGAATTTTCCTTTTCTTCCTTACCCACTCTGGGTTGTCCGACCCTCTTGAAACTTGGTCGAAACTCTGTCGAGGATGCTTCTACATCTCGATGATCCGATGGGGATAACACTGCTGAGGATAACTCTGCTGAGTAAATATGTTATCTTACTCCTTCCAAAATTACTTCCTTTTAAGTAGGATGTTTCTCCTTGTTTTTTGCATAGCTTCTTCCTTCGAAGACTAACTCCCTTAAGACTCGTTTTGCCTTTCCCCGAAAGGAACCGCTGAGGATACCGATTTTCACCAAACTCGTGTTGGACTCCTCGAAACTGCTGGGGATAACACTGTTGGGGAATTATTTACATTACCTGTTGAGGGATAGAATGTTATCAGCTGGGGATAACGCTGTCGAGGATAACACTGCTGGGGGATTCTGATTCCTTCAGAACTAGTGCTTCACTCTTCGGAAGGCTGTTGGGAATGATGTTGGCCTCTTGCTTTTTCTGAGCTCAAGTTTCATCCCTTTGCTGGGGAACAACTTCCTCCATTGAAACTTATTATGTTGGGGGCAACACTGGTTCTAAGACCACTTCCCTTGAGACTGGCGTTATCTTTATTCTTCCTCGAATGGGTACCTGACTTCCAGAAAATTTTCTAAATGAAAGGAAATTTTTCTGCCCCAGTTTGACAGTCTCCCTTATGGCATGCATTTTTGTCATCAATGCCATTTCCTTTACCTGTTTCAAATCAAACAAAATTTGTTAGTTTAAAACATGGTGGTTGGTTGTGATACTCCTACTGGGATGGTTTTCCCTTTCTCCTTCCTTGCTCTGCGTTCCACAACTTGTTGGGGATGATATTATTTGCTGGGGATAATCCCTTTCTGTTGGGGATATCCCTCTTCTTTTGTGGCATAGCTCGGAAACTGGCATTTCCCCGACTTTTTAGTCTCGCATGAATTTCCCAAATCATGCTCATTGCTCTCCTTGATTTGTCCACGGGCCTTGGCCTTGAGGTTTATAACCTTTGATTTCGGCAAGGGTATCCCTCTTGACACTCGTCAATCCTTTTGTCAATTCCCTTTTGCTGGGGATATCTTTTTTTGACACTGGCCTCGTGCTTGTTCCTTGCTGACTATACCATTTGGATGTACTAGTCAGATCTCATCTTGCATGATTGGAAAGCTGATGGCCTATTTTGAAGTCAATTCTCACTTGTTCTGACCAAACAGACTCTACTGGGGAATTTTTCTATGAAAGGAAAAGATAAACAAAAGGGGAACCGAATAAAAGACAAAGGAAAAAAAACGACTCTTTAACAAAAGAAACTATAAATAAAAACCTATCGAACGTTGATACCGACTCTAATGGTCATGATATGCATATGTGGCCTATCCTCTACCGTTAATCGTCTTTCAAGACCTTCAATTGGCAATTCCCCATCTAATTCTCAATCTTATTCGACTTGTAGTGCCCGAAGGGTTTTCACTATCAAGCCTCTCTCATTTTGTTTTTTCTCTCAGCTTTCATCGCCTTATGGTGTCCGTGAAGATTTTCATTGATAAGACTCTCTCATTTGTATCACTTTCCAGCTGGGGATTTGGAGTGCTGCCGGTATGACTCTCTCTGCTGGAGATTAGAGTCCTTTCTATTGTGGAACAGAGTGTTATGTTCACCGGTAAGACTCTCATTTGTCTGACTTGGCATCTTTTGAAGACTGATCAGAAGGTCTTTCTTTGGACCGTAATGTGGGTTTTTTGGATAGGGCTAGAAAGAAAGGGTATCAAAGGCTCAAAAACAAATGCATCAATTTTGGGGTTCAAAATTACAACCTTCGGAACCATATTTGTTTACAACAAGCGCAACCCTTGCCCCAGTTTCTTGCTTGGGGATTATTTATTTATTTATTTTAATTCTTATTACACCATGACCGAGCCGTGAGGCACCTACGTATCCTCTTTGAGGAATCAGGTCGAACGTAGTTCCCAATTCCTCTGTTTTCTTCTAACTTTCTTTTGTTTTTTTTATCATTTTTCGTTCTTTTCTCTTTTTTCTTTCTTTTTTCTTTTGTCGTTTTGCTGTTTTCTTTTCTTTCTCTCTTTTTTTCTTTATCCTCCATGTTCGTATTTTCTAGTCATTGCTACTGATTCCGAACGAGGGGTATGAAAGAACAGTAAACAAGGCTCAAAAGGGGTGACGAAGGATAAAGTGTTTAGGTAGCAGAACAAAATGCTTTCGTCATTCTAGTCTTCAAACATGCCAAGTGCAAACAACACAATTTAAACAAAGATTTGTAGCCTCTTCTGATAGTGCTGGACTTGACAATTATATTTAACATTTGCTTTTTCATTTGTCATCTCTGAAGCACCGTTGGGCGACACTCTCATTCTCATTATTATGAACGACCCTCATGTCAATTTGGCGAATCTTGCTTTTAACGGTTTTTTTTGTGTGTTTAGCTTGCCCTAGTTCGACATGACTCGAGCTCCGAGTAATCTCAAACCGTCCTTATTTCCTTTAACCGTTCTGATCACCTTTCCGGGGTTTTATGATTAACTTTTAAGATTAGGCCCAAACTGTGTGCGCATGTCATGTTACTAGAGTCGGCGCTGAACAAAATGACAAAAGGACTAAACAAAAAGATGACTGGAAATAATAAAAGACCGGATTTTGCATTGGACTACCGGTGAAATGGTTAAAAAAAAACAAAAACAATCCGGGATAAAATCCTAAACAACCTGGACAAAACTTAAACAAACCGCTATGACAAAACGGAAAGATAAGCGGAAAGAGATTGACACAAAACAATATCCGAATTACAATCCTAATAATCCGAACAACAGAAATGACAACAAAATAGGCCACCACAAGCTTGTCTCTTGCTAACCAAGGAACGGAGCGTCGTCCTACTTTATCAAAACTGGCATTTTAGCCACTGAGCTTCGCATCAGTATTGCCTAGACCATTATCGACTTCAATATCCTCAACCTTAGTCAACAAGTCCCCAATAGGATTTGAGTGCTTCTGCTATCAGGACTGATTCCAGCAAAGTGTGCATCATGATGTGCGGGTAAATGATTCTGCGCGATGTTCTGGGTGTCATTGTCCGGCTTACCACAAACCAACCACCTTATCTATCTTTGTGATTCAAAACAGAACAGGTTAGAATGGACTCAGTCGGTCCTCATTATTAACAACATCTTTTTTTTTCTTTCTTTTTTTTCATATATTTTTTCATCATTTTTTTTCATTTTTTTTTTCATTTTTTTCATATGGAGATTGCCTACGTATCATGACCCCGCATGAATCAGACCTTGCGTAGTTCGGACCAATAAAAGATAAATAATAATAAAACATTTTTTTTTGGAATTTTTCAATTTTCATATTAAAACAAACTTGATTACAAAAGTTTAAAAAAAACTGACCATACTAACAGACTTTGACAAAAGACAACAAACGACCTCGAAAATCAAATAACTCGCATACTCTAATCAAAGAATTACAAACTCAAACACAAACGGCCAGTTCCTTTCCCCTTTTGACAAATGCAACCAAACGGTTATTTTTTGCAAATGTGGCCCCTTCCAAATTTCATATGAATTTTGAGGCCGGGAAGGATTATTTTACAACCTTTCACAAACTTGTTCGTTCTTTTACGAAAATAGCCCTTCGACAACTGAAAGATACTCTAAGGCTATCTCGACAAGAACGGTTTAAGACATCACCGAAGCCGGGCCGACTTATTTTAACTAAAACCCAAACGGTATTCACTTGACCACTGACTATTTTCTTGTTTTTTTTTCAAATAATAAAAGACCTGGTTTTGCAAACACGACCTTTCAGCACTTCGGAGACGAAGATTTTAAGGTTGTGTGGGATAACTGGTCGCAACCCAAAAGAATGACCAAAGATGGTCGTTTACGCAAAATCAGCCTTACAGCGTCCCTTTCGAGAACATTCGGCTATTTTTGACAAAACGGCGTGACCCAACTTTTTTATGACTCTTTTTTTTTTCAAATTAGAATAAAAGACCCGGTATTGCAAACACGGCCCTTTAGCGCCTCGGGGGCGAAGATTTTTAAGGCTGTGTGGGTCAACTAGACCAAAATTCTAAACATGACCCAAAAGGTGGATGTTTATGCAAAGTCAGCCTTCCGGCGTCCCTTTCGGGAACATTCGGCTATTTATGACAAAACAGCGTCACCTGACTTATTTATGACTCTTTTTATCGTTTTTCAAATTAGAAAACTCAATATTGCAAACACGGCCTTTCAACGTCTCGGGGACGAAGATCTTTAAGGCTGTATGGGTCAACTGGACCAAATCTTAAAAAATGACCCAAAAGGTGGCTGTTTATGCAAAGTCAGCCTTCCGGCGTCCCTTTCGGGAACATTCGGCTTTGTCTTGACAAAACAGCATCACCCGACTTATTCATGACAAAATTAAAATTTTGACATTTTTTTTGTTATTATTTATTTGTTTTTGGCTATTTTAGCAAAAAGGGAGGGTTGGACCCGATGAGGGTTGCCTACGTATCTCACATCCGGTGAGAATCAAACCCGCGTAGTTCGGGCAGATCAAGAATAAGTAAATGAACTAACCCCTTTTTTTATTTTATTTTTTTTGAAGGAAAGACTTATAAAGAAGAAAGGGATTATTTTTGCAAAGCAGGATTTCTAAGACAATGTTTTTGGAATTTTACCTTCAATGAAAGAAATGCTTCTAAAAGTATTTTTTTTGAATTTTGAATTTTCTTTTCAATTTTGAAAGAAGACGGAAATTTTTTTCGGATTTTTTATTTTATTATATATACATATTTTTTTTTAAAATAATTAGAAAGACTTTCTAAAGAAGTCAATAATGGAAAATATTTTTGGATTTTTTGCTTTTGAAAATTGGGGGTCTAAAAAACTTTTCTAGACTTTTTGGCGAGACAAATATTTTTGCGACAAATAAAGATATATATATTTTTTTGGAAATAAAGAAAAACTTTTGGATTTATATATATATATATATATATTTGCAACAAATAATAAAACCGCTTTCAAAACAAACTATTTTTAAATTTTTTTTATTTTGGCATTTTCATAAACAAATAAATAAATAAAAAAAAGACATTTTAAAAACAAGACTCTTTTTCATTTTCATTTTCATGGCAAGGCAAACTATTTTTTTTCTAATTTTTTTTTGAAGAACAACGACTTTTTTTTTTCTATTTTTCCTTTGCTTTTAATAAAAAAAACTTAATAAAACATTTTTTTTCATTTTCTCAAAATTTCGGCAGAGTTTTGACAGTATTTGGGCATTGGGTTTTTTTTCAAAAATAAACAATCGATTCCCTAACCGCTATTTCTTTTTTTTTTTTTCAATTTCAAAATATTATTCCTGATATTCAAAAGTCGGTCAACACACAAGTCCGAATCAAATAAATGCACAAGTAGCAGCAAGTAAGATGCATCAGGATGTTCATTTTCATTTTTGGTGCACCTGTCCTTGATGGACTCAACCCCTGTGTTGAGTCCCCAAAGTCAAATGCACATGATGCAAATAAGCGTTCCTACTAGGGATCCGACATGAGGCTTTGTTATACTAAGTTTTAAAACCTAGGTGTTTGTTCTAGACCTGGCTTACCCGAGCGGACAACTCGAGCCGAGGATGGGAGCTGTGTACCGGTAACCAAAGGGCCATCCAGTTTTGCAACTCCTCCGAATCCTCGTTCTATTTTGGTATATGATACTAACAGAAAGAAGTCACGACCAGCGTGCACTCCTCAAGAGAGAGAAGAGAGGGATTTCGCCACAGTTTATATATACAAGTCCAAGTAATATCAAAGCAGTAAAACACATCATTTAGCACATTGAGCCCAAACATGTAACAAAATCAGATAAAACCAAATATAACAATTTATCTAAGCTTGAATTTCTAACCCTGAACCAGTGGTTCTGGGTATCATCCCCAGTGGAGTCGCCAGAGCTGTCACACCTCCTTTTTTTGCCCCCGCGAGGGGCGTAGGAGTTTTTTCCAATTAAAGGACAATCAAAACGGGATATATTTATTTATTTCAGAGTCACCACTTGGGAGATTTAGGGTGTCCCAAGTCACCAATTTTAATCCCGAATCGAGGAAAAGAATGACTCCATATTACAGTCTGCGTACCAGAAATCTTGATAAGGAATTCTGTTAACCCGGGAGAAGGTGTTAGGCATTCCCGAGTTCCGTGGTTCTAGCACGGTCGCTCAACTGTCATATTCGGCTTGATTATCTGATTTTATACAAATATGAACTTATGTGCAAATTTTAACTTTTTACCGCTTTCATAATTATTATTATTATTTTTTACAAGGAATTGCAACATTGTGAAAATGTATCTCGAACCGCGTCACAATCAATGTACTCGTGGTCGTCAACACACTTTGACTCCTTTGAGATTTGGATCTGGGTCACATAAATGTGCACCCGAGTTTAAGAAAATTAAATTATTAAAGGCGCGCCTAAAGTGACTAGCGTATCATTTACTTTGGGTAGGGCCGTGGAATTTTGCTAAACGATCCATCCCGAAGTCTAAGCAATTTTAAAGCAAATATTTACTGAGGGCCCCGCAATTTTGTTTTTTTATTTGGCGAGGCTCATCTCATTCTTATTTTTTAAAAGGAATTTGCAACGTCGTGGACATGCATCTCGGACCACGTCACAATCAATGTACCCGTGATTAGAGCCACATTTCGACTCCGTTGAGATTTGGATTTGGGCCACATAAATGTGCACCCGAGTTTAAGAAGGTAAGATTTATTAAAATGCGCGCCTAAAGCGATTAGCGTATTATTATTTTGGGTAAGGCCATGGAGTTCGCTAAGCGGCCTCTCCCGAGTTCTAAGAAATTAACACGTACATTTTGTGAGGGCCCCGCAATCTGTGCGTTTTATTTGGCGAGGCTCGTCTCATTTTTATTTAAAAGGATAAACCTACAGTGACTACATTTTTTCTATTAAGTTCGTCTCTAAAATAAAAGAAAATCTCTTAATTAATTACATGCTGAAAAACGTAACTTATTAGTTATTAGTTTACGGCTAATGCGAATGGAAAATTGCGATCGAGTTTGTACAAAGAAAAACTGCTTTCATTCTATATTCTATTATTCAATAATACTAGAACATGAGATTGACACACCATAATATCAAAACAAATTAACTAGTATTTGATTAATTTAAACTAACATTATTAGATGAAGTTATACATATGCAACCTCATTACTCATTAATCAGTCAACTACATTTTTATACAAAGAAAGGAAAATTATATTCAAACACAAATCTAAACAGGAGGAATTCAACAGGAACAAAGCCTGATTAATATTTCATTTCGCTTCAAGCCGAGAGTGTACAAATGTGTACCTGGAAATGGCAGTACAAGAACAAAAGAAGGAGAAATCAACAGCAATAATAACACAACAACAGCAGGTTCAGCAACACCGCAAAACCAGTAACAACCAGTAGAATAACCCAGCAACGGATTGAAAAATCAGCAATACCAAAGTGCAATCGCAGTCAAAGCAGAAGAGAGACGGATACAAGATGCAGTAGTTTACTGATTTTTGAATAACACTCGAGAAAAGGCAAAACGGAAATTATTCAAGTGAAAGTTCAAATTGTCTTTCTCTTTTACTCTCTAACACTCTTGAAATTTTCCAGAATGTATTACTCTAAAAAATATTCTCCCAATAATAATCTCTCTAGAAGATAATCCTCCTCCTCATCTTCTCCCCTATGTCAAGAATCACTCTTATTTATAGCAAGACTCTTGTCTTGAACCTCTAACCCAAAATATTCCCCCAATGGCATGCTTTGTCCCCACTAATTAATGTTTTCTTTATTTTAAACCTTTGTCCTCCATGCCTACATGCTTTGTCTCCCACTACATTAAATAAATATATCAATCCCAACCTATTACATTTTGTCCCCCATGCTTACATAAAGAATTATTCAAAATGTTCAATTACTAAACTACCCCTCCGACCTTATTGCAATTACCATTTTACCCCTGAACATACTGCAATTTACCAAACTACCCCCATCAGCTCTAAACAATTCAATTAATCAAACTCAACCAAAATATAGCCAATATGACCAATTTCTAAACAATTTCAACAACAAATCATATGAACACGGATGAACAACACAACTCCAAATTAATGGAAATAAATTAACCATATCGGGAACCAATCCTGGTTAACTTAGACCAAAAATGGATGAGCAAGGAAACAACAATATTAACAACACAATACATGATTCATCAACGAATCAAAAACCAAAACATAAACTCACATTAAATCACTGGATTAAAATGAACTTCAAACCAAGATGAACATGAATTAAATCAACTTTAACAACAAAACATGACGGATTCAAATGATTAAACCAACATATTTCCCTATTACAACTAAATTCTTTTTAGACAAATAACAAAAACAAAACCGAAGAAGAAACAATTATGAATTTAAACTTGAATCTAACAACATTAACAATTTCTAAAAAATACATAAAACACATGAAACAACTAAAAATAATTAATTAAACTTCAATTTGAATCCAACAAACATTAACAATTTCTGAAAAATACATAACACATGAAACAAAACTGAAAAATTACGAAACAAAATAAATATTTGCCGATTTTAGATTTTGAGAATATCAAAACGAAATACGGACAAAAATAAAACTCAAAACCAACTAACCGGAAATGAACAACGACGAACTCGAACCATGTATGGACTGTTTCGACAAACCTCGACCAAAACTCGAACAAACGAGATGGTTTGAGTCTCGTTTTTGGACTGGACCGAAGCAGCGAACCCATTTCCGAAGCAGAAACAGTAGGGTCAGCCATGGGAGGACAGTAGCAAGGTGATGATGAAGATCGTCTATGGCCGGACGTAGCAGAACGAGTAACAGAAACAGACGTCGCAGCAACCACACAGCTGAAGCAGTGGTGAAGCAGACAACGAAGCCGACAGGGATGAAGGAAGCTGAAGCAGAGGACGCAACAGCTATGGGAAAAAATGGAGCAGCAGCGCGAGCTTGATGGAGAAGAAACAGTGCAGCCATGGACGACGAACGCGACAACAACTGCGTTTGTTTGGATGCAGCGAAGAAGAAAGCAGAAGCAGCTGCGTGAGCAGCAGCAGCAGTTCGTCGAGCTCCACCTCGATGAAGAAGATGAAGCAGGCAGCGATGGGGTTTGGCTTCGATGAAACAATGGCGATGGTGGTCGTTCACGTTACTGCTGGAACTTGACGAAAAAGAGGGCAGCCATGGATGGGCTTTTTGAGCTCGACATGGAAAAGATGAAGACGCAACTGGGTCGTCCATGGTGAGGGTGAAGATGAAGCCGTGAGGGGTCGTTTGGACGTGAGAATGGAGGGTAAAGGGTAGCCATGGGAAGCTAAGGCATCCATTGGAGGGGGCTTGGGGAAACCATGGTTGTGTGTTTGGAGTTTGGAGAAGAAGAAGCAAAGGTGGGGGGGGGGGGGAGCGGATAGTTTAGTTTAGGTTTTAGGGTTTTTTGAGTTTGTTTTTTTTTGTTTTGTTTTGGGAAAAATGAAAAATGAAGAGGGGTTGGGTATTGGGATTATGGGGCGGACCGGGTCGAACCATGTGGAGATGGACCGGGTCATGGGGAAGGTTGGACAATTTTTGGGCCTGGGGTTGAAATTTGAAGAAGTGGCCCAATCCGATTTTTCTTTGTATTTTTGCTCTCTTTTCTTCTTTTATTTTTCTAAAACTAAATTCTAAAAATCCTTAAATTATTATTAAGAACTAAAAACGCAAATTAACTCCCAATAACAATTAACGCACAATTAAGTAATAATTAAGCATAAAATTGTATAATTGGACATTAAATGCTAGAAATGCAAAAGATGCCTATTTTTGTAATTTTTAATTTTTTGTAAAACAAACTTAATTACTAAATTGTAGGATTAAATCCTACATGCAAAATGCGACATATTTTTGTATTTTTATTAATTTAACAAATAAACATGCATAGACAAATAAAAATAATTATCCCAAAAAGTCACAAAAATTCTCAAAATTGCACACCAAGGAAAATCATTTTATTTTGCATTTTTTGGGAGTAATTCTCATATAGGGCAAAAATCACATGCTTACAACGACTCCCGAGGGTGAGGAAATCCGGGTCATGACATCAACAATACTTTGGCTTTCGTTGTCTCCAATTGTTTGGCCTTAAAAAGTTTTGTCTCCTCATGTCATGTACTTATTGTAGGGTAAATTTTACAAATGAGCATATAGCTATCACTTTTTTCATCAAAGTCAAATAACTATGTTTCTTAAGATAAAAATCACAAGACTTTCACCTACTCACGTAAAATTTACAACTACCAGAAAATCTAACTTCTCGATGCAATATCGTTTATTTTTTTTCAACTTTGTCTAGCGGTATTGCTCAGTAAGCAAAATTATAGCAATTGATTATATTGTATGGCTTTCTCAAGTAATTGTTTTCTTTCTTGGAGTATTTTGCATGAGATTCGGATGAAAAAATAAAAGGTATGGATAAAGAGATAGATACTCAAAATCAAAGAGCTCTGGAGACACTAATCACTATAAATTTCGTTGAAAACCTTGAAGAAAAAAAAAAAAGGTGCGGATAAGGAGATAGATATAGTATATTATAGGAGATGAGTTTGTTATTTTTCTTTAGTATATTTTAATTTATGCATATGAATTTTGGGTTGTGTCGAGTCGGGCCAGTTTTCTTTTAATCTAATAAATAATTATTAGATTAAAAGAATATGGAGTAAAAAATATTGCATCAGAAAGTTGAGTTTTCGACAGTTATGACTTTTGTGTGAGCAGGTGAAAGTCATATGATTTTTATATTAGAAAATATAGCTAAAACACTTTGGTGAAAATAAGTTATAGTTGTACGACCATTGAGAAATTTACCCAATTATTGAAGTATTGTTACTGCTCAGGCTGAATTGTAGTGCTCCAAGTGTGAGGGAAAAAGAAGATCAAAAAGGAAAGAAGCATTTAGTGGTTGTTTCACAACTTGAATTTTCTTCATATTCTTTTTCACTTGCAGCATTATACAGAAGATTTTTTGCCTTTGCATTTATCTTCATAACAACCATTTGTTCGTAAGTACAATCATCAATATCTAAGGGATCAGTAGATACATGTCCTTCTGATTATTATTTTTTATCTTTCATTGTTCGGATTAGATTGTCTCCCTTTATGATTACAAGCTAGACTTTGACATCATATGATTTAGCATAAATCTCCATTTGAATTTTTCAGCGAGAGAAATATTATCCGTTGTAATATAGGGGTCTTATATGAGAAGTTCCTTCTCGAAACAGGATTCCAACAATTACGTAATTCGACATGATCTTTTCTTACGAGTTGTTAAACGAAAAGTAAAAATGTAAAACTTACTTTAATACTAATTGAAAGTACAAGAAGATGAGTGAATTGTAACTTTTTTTTTTAATCAACTAAGCTGAGCTATGAGTCAACTTTAATTGTAAGCATAAATAAGTAAAGTACTAAAAACAAATGACAAAAAGTAAAAGTGACACGTGATATTTTATATTATTTCAGATTCAATGTGAATTCTACTCCAATCCCATTGGGTTACAAGAGGATTATTTCTGTAAGCTCTTTGTGGTAACTTGAGCACAACTTTATTGGTGAGTTTCCTACGCACCCACCGACTCTCTTTTGATTGTATTTCTTTCTCTCTTAATTCTTTTGATACAATGTCTTATCAATAATTTTTTTCCTCTCTTATCTCTTTTGAGTATACAAAAGAATCAACTAGAAATAAATTATAATGCTCGTTAATAGTACAACAAAGAGCTTGAAGCTAGATAGACGAAATTATATGAATCCTTCCTGCATTCTTCTAATATATATCTTTTGACCTTTTTGGCCGTTTGAGATCCTTGATAGATGCAAATCTTCATTGATATGATAACGACCGAATTTTGGCAACCCAAGAGATTTGATCATTGGAAAGAGTTTTGAAAGATTTTTTTCAAGAATAAGGTTAGAGATTTTCTTTGACCTTGATCTTCTCTTTTCTAAAACTTAATCTTCTCTTCTATTTTCTTTGTTGACAATTGTTGATTGATCTTCCTTCCTTGCGTGATTCTAATATGTGATTCCTTTACTCAATGTACATCTTAGTTTCTTTATTCAAATTGCTTTGATTGATTTATTTCCTTGTGTGCTTGCTAACATCTATTTTCTTCTAAGGGTGATTTGATTTTCCTTCCTTATTTAGTTTTGATCCGTAGATGCAGATAAATTCCTTTTCCTTTAATTGCTCGTCCTAAATCTTTTAGAACTTTTTGATAATTCATTTGAGTACCTGCAAAGTCAAATGTGTATTCTTAGACCTATTTTATATTTATTATCATTAAAACTTAAAGCTAACAAGTACCGTGGTGCAATAAAATAAGTTTTGGAGTGATAATTCGTGGACTTAACGCGTAGTTTGTTTTTGTTGTCTCTAATGTTTGACCATAAAAACTTTAATTTTCTTATCTTGTGTATCGGTAGAAAAATAGAATCGCCACGTGGATTAGTGATATACTGACAGGTGGCATAAGAGCCAAAGTAATAAAGAAGAATGAAGATTCACTACTAGAAATCCGGTAAATACCGATCAAAAGAATCGACCAACTTTGGTCGGTTATGGCCAATTACCAACCAAAATGCGACCAAATACGCTTGGACGATATTTTAATGGTCGTTTTAATATACCGACCAAAGTTGGTCGGAAATTACCGACCAACATTGGTTGGTCAACAAAATTCAAAAAAAAATATTGCCAAAAAACCGACCAAAGTTGGTCGGTATTTTAATTATGTAATCAAAAGATTAACCATTTGGGAATCGAACCTGTCACGACCCCGGCTCGCCCTCTGTGAACCATCGTGACGGCACCTAGTCTCTACAACTAGGTAAGCCTAACAATGCGGAAAAGAAACCAAATTTGCGGAAGGAATAATTAAAAAAACGAAATAGTGAAATAAAACAGTAATTTAAAGTGTTGCTTAGCATACAAAATATCAACTCTCGAAAACTAATAACATTTTTCAAAACCCGGAATCTCATGATCACAAGCCTTTGAGTTGTCTACAAGCATCTAACTCCAGAATATCTAACAAGGAAACGTAAGTACAGAAGGGCTAATACAAAAAGGGGAGTAGAAAGGGACTCGTCGATATGCGGACGCGACAGATATACCTCGGAGTCTCTACAAGCGCCTCATCTCACGAGTGATAAGTCTGAATGGAGGTACCTAGATCTGCACATGAAAAACATGCGCAGAAAGGGTATGAGTATACCACAATGGTACTTAGTAAATGCCAAGAGTAACCTCGGTCGGGTAGTGACGAGGACGGCCAGGGCCCTACTGATATTAAATGAAATATCAGGTATAACAGAATAAGATAAGCAGTACATTTGAAAACTAACAGTAAGAATTAATACAGGATAATAAGGATAACAACAACTGAAACAGAGACAAAAGCAATCACAAGGAAATACCACTCTTCACAAAGATAATAACCGGGGATCTCTCAGTATCCCGAGGATCTCTTAGTACCCTCAATATATGCCAGAGATCTCTTGGTATCCCGAGGATCTCTTGGTATCTTCAATGTATGCTAGGGATCTCTTGGTATCCTCAATATATGCTAGGGATCTCTTGGTATCCCGATGATCTCTTGATATCCTCAATATACGTGATGGGGATCTCTCGGTATCCCGCACCTCAGCTCAAATCATAAATACGTATAGGGGATCTCCCGGGATGTCGTCCGTAGTCCCAAAGTAAAACACACAACAATAACACAAAGAATACTAAATTAAACTCAACTTCGTACCACAATAAACAGGTAATTCTAATCTAACATGCTTCACATAATACAAATAAGGCAGTTTAAGCAATAAAGCAATTAAGTCAATTAAACATGCTTCTCTAAGTTAACAGTAGTCTTAAATTTCAAGTAGAATAAGCAGGAAAGGAAAAACACAATTAAAGCTACTTTAGTGAAATCAAGATTTTCAACAATTAGCACAAGTACGAACTCGTCACCTTACGTACAAGGCATTTCAATTATCACAATACCAAATCCTAAGGGGAACGTCCCCCACACAAGGTTAGGCAAGCCACTAACCTCGAACCAGCTCAAAATTAACCCGAAACTATGCTTTTGCCACGAGTACTCGACTCCAAATGGCCCAAATCTATTCAATTCAATTGCACAATGTAAGTAACACTTCAAGTAACTAATTGTACAATATATTCTAAGTTGATACGCAAAATTAGGTAAAATGACCAAAATGTCCCTCGGGCCCACGTCTCGGAATCGGGTAAAATATATATTTTCAGAATCCTCATACTCTCACGAGTTCATCCATACCAAAATTATCCAAATTCAAAGTCAAATTCCTAATCAAAATTGGAATTCTAGGTTAAGAACTTTCTTTCAATTTTCCCCAATGCATCTCCAATCCGAAATTAAATGATAAATCTAACAATAGGTTAGTGGAATACAACAAGAAAGGGATAAGGAATTGTTACCCAATGATCTCCTCTTCAAAAACCCCACAGAATCGCCCTACTCCGAGCTCCAATTTGATTTTTCCAAGTTTTGAACTAAACACTCGAAATTTCATATTTCTGCCTAGCGATTACCGCATCTGCGGTCAAGGGAGTGCACCTGCGGTCCAACACCTGCGGAAGAAGGCATCGCAGGTGCGAAAATCACTTAACGGACTGGGTCCGCTTCTGCGGTCGCTTGGCCGCATCTGCGGCACCGCATTTGCGAAAACCCAGCAACACCTGCGGTCCTGGAGCTTTAGCCCAAACTCGCTTCTGCAGCCACCTAACCGCTTCTGCGGCGCCGCACTTGCGGTCCCACATATGCAGGTGCGGTTATGCCAGGTTCAGCAATTCAAATTTTTCCTAAGTCCAATTCAATTTTCGTTAAGAACCCGAAACTCATCCGAGACCCCCAAGACCTCAACCAAACATGTCAACCATTCCAAAAACATCATTCAAACTTGTTCCAACCTTCGGAACGCTCAAAACAACATCAAAACACCAATTTAACATCGGATTCAAGCCTATGAACTTTAAAAACTCTCAAAATACGATTTCGATCAAAAAGTCTATCAAACCTCGTCCTAATGACCTCAAATGTTTCACACACGTTACGTTCAACACTACGGAGTTATTCCAACTTCCGGAATTCCATTCCGACCCTCGGATCAAAATCTCACTATCGAACCAGAAACTTCAAAAATTCAACTTTCGGCATTTCAAGCCTAAATTTGCTACGGACCTCCAAACACAATCCAAACACGCTCCTAAACCCGAAATCACCCAACGGAGCTAACGGAACCATCGAAATTCCATTCCGAGGCCGTCTTCACACTGTTCTGACTACGGTCAAATTTCTAGAACTTAAGCTCTCATTTAGGGACTAATTGTCCCAAAAGTCTCCGAAACTCCAAATAATTCCTCCCAGCAACTCACAATAGCAGAAACAAATATGGGGAAAGCAGTTAATAGGGGATCAGGGCGTAATTTCTTGAAACGACCAGCCAGGTCGTCACATTCTCGTACACTTAAACATCCGTTCGTCCTCGAACGAGCATAGAGACATACCTGAAGTAGTGAAAAGATGAGGGTAACGGCTGTGCATATCCTGTTCGGTCTCCCAAGTCGCCTCCTTGATCGACTGACCCCGCCACTGAACCTTCACTGATGCAATGTTCTTTGACTTCAGCTTTCTAACCTGCCTGTCCAATATTGCCACTGGCTCCTCAACATAGGATAGATCCTTGTCCAACTAGACTGAACTGAAATCCAACACGTGCGACGGATCACCGTGATACCTCCGGAGCATCGAAACATGAAATACCGGATGAACTCCTGCCAAGCTAGGAGGTAAGGCAAGCTCATAAGCAACCTCCCCAACACGCCTCAATATCTCAAAAGGGCCAATAAACCTCGGACTCAACTTCCCTTTCTTCCCAAATCTCATAACGCCCTTTATAGGTGAAACCCGAAGCAGAACCCACTCTCCAACCATATAGGAAACATCACGAACCTTCCGGTCCGCGTAACTCTTCTGTCTGGACTGGGCTATACGGAGTCTATCCTGAATTACCTTAACCTTCTCCAAAGCATCCTGAACCAAGTCTGTGCCCAATAATCTGGCCTCACCCGGCTCAAACCAACCAACTAGGGATCTACACCGCCTACCATATAAAGCCTCATACGGTGCCATCTGAATGCTAGACTGATAGCTGTTGTTGTAAGCAAACTCCGCCAGTGGCAAGAACTGATCCCAAGACCTTCCAAACTCAATCACACACGCACGAAGCATATCCTCAAGAATCTGAATAGTGCGCTCGGACTGTCCGTCCGTCGGTGATGTACTCAACTCTACCCGAGTACCCAACTCATGCTGTACGGCCCTCCAGAATCGTGATGTGAACTGATTACCTCTATCTGAAATTATGGAAACTGGAATACCATGCAAACGAACAATCTCCCGGATATAAATCTCTGCTAGGCACTCCGAGGAATATGTAGTACACACAGGAATAAAGTGCACGGACTTGGTCAGCAGATCCACAATCACCCAAATAGCATCGAACTTTCTCAAAGTTCGTGGGAGCCCAACTACAGAGTCCATGGTGATCCGCTCCCACTTCCACTTAGGAATCTCTATCTGCCGAAGCAAGCCACTCGGTCTCTGATGCTCATGTTTCACCTGTTGACAATTGAGGCACCGAGCTACAAACCCAACTATATCCTTCTTCATCCGCCTCCACCAATAGTGCTGTCTCAAATCCTGATACATCTTCGCGGCACCTGTATGAATGGAATATCGTGAGCTATGAGCCTCCTCTAAAATCAACTCTTGAAGCCCATAAACATTGGGTACACAAATCCGACCCTGCATGCTCAATATCCCACCATCACCAATAGTCACATCTCTGGCATCACCATGCTGAACCTTGTCCTTGAGGACAAGCAAATGAGGGTCATCATAATGACGCTCCCTGATACGATCAAATAAGGAAGACCGAGAAACCACGCAAGCTAGAACCCGACTAGGCTCCGAAAGATCCAATCTCACAAACTGGCTGGCTAATTCCTAAACATCCATTGTCATAGGCCTCTCCGATGCTGGTAAATAAGCCAAACTCCCCAAACTCTCTGCTCGGTGAATCAAGGCATCGACCACCACATTGGCCTTGCCTGGGTGATATAAAATAGTGATATCATAGTCCTTCAGCAACTCTAACCATCTCATCTGGCGCAAATTTAGATCCTTTTGCTTGAACAGGTGCTGCAAGCTCCGATGATCAATATAAATCTCACAAGGGACATCATACAAATAATGAACGCCAGATCTTCAGGGCGTGAACAATGGCAGCTAGCTCGAGATCATGGATAAGATAATTCTTCTCATGTACCTTCAACTGTCTGGATGCGTAGGCAATCACCCTACCGTTCTGCATCAAAACCGCTCCAAGGCCAATCCTCGAGGCATCACAATAGATAGTATAAGACCCTGAACCTGTAGGCAATATCAAAACTGGGGCTGTAGTCAAAGCTGTCTTGAGCTTCTGAAAGCTCGCCTCACACTCTTCCGTCCACTGGAACGGAGCACCCTTCTGGGTCAGCCTGGTCATAGGGGCTGCAATCGATGAAAACCCCTCCACAGAACGACAATAGTAACCCGCTAAGCCAAGAAAACTGCGGATCTCTGTAGTTGAGGATGGTCTGGGCCAACTTTGCACTGCCTCTACTTTCTTCGGATCCACCTGAATACCCTTACTAGGCACCACATGGCCTAAGAATGCCACGTAATCCAACCAAAACTCACATTTCGAGAACTTAACATATAACTTCTTTTCTCTCAAGGTCTGAAGCACTGTCCTCAGGTGCTGCTCATGATCTTCCTGACTCCGGGAATACACCTGAATATCATCAATAAAGACAATGACGAATGAGTCAAGATATGGCTAGAACACACTGTGCATCAAATGCATAAAGGCTACTGGGGCATTGTTCAGCCCAAATGACATAACAAGGAACTCGTAATGACCATACTGAGTCTTGAAAGCAGTTTTTGGGATATCTGGCTCCCGAATCTTCAACTGATGGTACCCTGAACGCAAGTCAATCTTAGAAAATACTCGTGCACCCTGTAGCTGGTCAAACAATCATCAATACGAGGCAAAGGATAATGGTTCTTCACTGTAACTTTGTTCAACTGGCAATAATTGATATACATACGCATAGAACCATCCTTTTTTCTTCACAAACAAGACAGGAGCACCCTAAGGTGATACACTGGGCCAAATAAAACCGTTATCAAGCAATTCCTGTAACTGATCCTTCAACTCCTTCAACTCAGGAGGAGCCATACGATACAGAGGAATAGAAATGGGCTGAGTGCCCGGCAACATATCAATGCCAAAATCAATATCTCTATCGGGCGGCATGCCCGGAATGTCAGCTGGAAACACATAGGAAAAATTCCGTACTACTGGGACTAAATCAACGAAAGGGGTATCAATACTGACATTTCTCACATAATCTAGATTCGCTTCACACCCCTTCTCAACCATACACTGAGCCTTAAGGAAAGAAATAACTCTACTGGGAGTAGCACCCCTCCACTCAACACGCGGTACACTTGACATAGCTAGCGTCACGGTCTTGGTATGACAGTCAAGAACAACATAATGGGGAAACAACCAGTCCATGCCCAAGATAATATAAAAATGTACCATGCTGAGCAACAATAAATCAACTCTGGTATCAAAACCACTAAGAGCAACCAAATACGATCGATAAACGCGGTCCACAACAAGAGAATCTCCCACAGGAGTACAAACATAAACAGGGGAAATCAAAGAATCCCGAGGTACACCCTAATGTAGAGCAAAATAAGAAGACACATAAGAATAAGTGGATCCTGGATCGAATAAAATTGATGCATCTCTATGACAAACCATGGCAATACCTGTGATGATAACCTCGGAGGCAACAACCTCGGTACGGGTAGGAAGTGCATAATATCTGGCCTGACCTCCCCTTCTAGGGCGACCTCTACCTCCCCGACCTCCGCCTCTAGCTGGCTGAGCCGGTGGGATA
Organism: Nicotiana tabacum; assembly: GCF_000715075.1. Taxonomy (NCBI): domain Eukaryota; kingdom Viridiplantae; phylum Streptophyta; class Magnoliopsida; order Solanales; family Solanaceae; genus Nicotiana; species Nicotiana tabacum. Next base: position 86,831,929 of record NC_134080.1, read on the forward strand.
GCAACTGGAGCTATAATCATAGCCTGAGACTCTGCGGGGTGCACTGTGGCTGAGAAGTCTATGGAGGTGCACTCCTCCCAAGTCTAGGGCAATACCTCACCACATGGCGTATGTCACCACACTCAAAACAACCTTGCGGCTGACGTGGCAGTGGAAACTGTGCGGTATGGGTACTCTGAGACCCCTGAACACCTGAAACACTAGGTGAAGTCTGACTCGCAAACTGAGCTGGCTGACCCACAAAACCTCTACCATATCGTACTCTTCCTCCAAAATAAGGACAAGTGGGTCTCTCCAGTCTGCGAGGTCTCCTCACTTTTCTATACTCTCTTTCCTGACCTCGTCTGTCCTCTCTCTCTCTTGGACCCACCTGTCCTCTACCCGGCAAGAGGTCCTCATCACCCGTTGAACTGGGACCACAGGCTGTGTCGCTATGACACCTGGAACCCGACCAATGAGAACTCGCTACTCTGGAGTGGGGGTGGCGGAAGTCTGGGTCCCTTCCTCGATCTGTGAAGTAGTTGGTACAACCTGAATCAACCCCGCCTGAACTAATGTACCAAACATGCTCAGGAACTGTGCTAATGTCTCTTGAAGTGCTGGAGTAGTAGTAGTAGTAGGCAAATCCGGTGCCTGGGCTCTGGTTGGAACTGCTGGTGGCTCCTCGATGGCAGTTTGCGCGGGTGCTCTAGCTGCACCGCATGCGCGTCCTCAGCCTCTACCCCGGACCCGACCTCTGACAGCTCTCGTAGGGGGCGCGGGTGTCTGTTCATCTATGGTAGCATGTGTCCTCACCATCCGTGAGAGAATGGAAGACAAAAGTTTAGGATTGTGATGTCAAAAATCTCACACGACAGGGAAATCAAATGAAGTGGAATTTTCCTAATGGTTACATAGCCTCCCATAAATAAGTACAGACGTCTCTGTATCGATCCGCGAGACTCTAATAAACCATCTTTTGATTCATGACTCCTATGAACCTAGAGCTCTGATACCAACTTGTCACGACCACGGTTCTCCCTCCGTGAACCATCGTGATGGCACCTAGTCTCTACGACTAGATAAGCCTAATAATGCGGAAAAGAAACCAAATTTGTGGAAGAAATAATTTAAAAAAAATGAAATGGTGAAATAAACAGTATTTTAAAGTGCCGCTTGGCATACACAATATCAACTCTCGAAAACTAATAACATTTCCCAAAACCCGGAATCTCATGATCACAAGCCTTTGAATTGTTTACAAACATCTAACTCTAGAATATCTTACTAGGAAACGTAAGTACAGAAGAGCTAATACAAAAAGGGGAGTAGAAAGGGACTCTTCGGTCTGCGAACGCGGCAGATATACCTTAGAGTCTCTACAAGCACCTTGTCTCACGAGTGATAAGTCTAAATGGAGGTACCTGGATCTGCACATGAAAAACATGTGTAGAAAGGGCATGAGTACACCACAACGGTACTCAGTAAGTGCCAAGCCTAACCTCGGTCGGGTAGCGACGAGGAGGGTCATGGCCCTACTGAGATTAAATGAAATATCAGGTATAACAGAATAAGATAAGCAGTACAGTTGAAAACTAACAGTAAGAATTAATACAGGATAATAAGGATAACAACAACTGAAACAGAGACAAAAGCAATCACAAGGAAATACCACTCTTCACAAATATAATAATCGAGGATCTCTCAGTATCCCTAGGATCTCTTAGTACCCTTAATATATGCCAGGGATCTCTTGGTATCCTCAATGTATGCTAGGGATCTCTTGGTATCCCGAGGATCTCTTGGTATCCTCAATATATGCTAGGGATCTCTTGGTATCCCGATGATCTCTTGGTATCCTCAATATACGTGCTGGGGATCTCTCGATATCCCGCACCTCAGCTCAAATCATAAATACGCATAGGGGATCTCCCGGGATGCCGTTCCGTAGTCCCAAAGTAAAACACGCAACAATAACACAAAGAATACTCAATAAAACTCAACTTCGTACCACAATAAATAGGTAATTCTAATCTAACATGCTTCACATAATACAAATAAGGCAGTTTAAACAATAAAACAATTAAGTCAATTAAACATGCTTCTCTAAGCTAACATCAGTCTTAAATTTCAAGTAGAATAAGCAGGAAAGGAAAAACACAATTAAAGCTACTTTAGTGAAAATAGGATTTTCAACAATTAGCACAAGTACGCACTCTTCACCTCATGTACAAGGCATTTCAATTATCACAATACCAAATTCTAAGGGGAACGTCCCCCATACAAGGTTAGGCAAGCCACTTACCTCGAACCAGCTCAAAATCAACCCAAAACCACGCTTTTGCCACGAGTACTCGACTCCAAATGGCCTAAATCTATTCAATTCAATTGCATAATGTAAATAACACTTCAAATAACTGATTATACAAATAAATTCTAAGCTGATACGTGAAATTTGGTAAAATAACCAAAACGCCCCTCGAGCCCACGCCTCGAAATCGGGTAAAATTTATATTTCAAAATTCTCATACTCTCATGAGTTCATGCATACCAAAATTATCCAGATCTAAGGTTAAATTCCCAATTAAATTCGAATTCTATGTCTAAGAAGTTTCTTCCAATTTTCCCCCAATTTTCATCTCCAATCCGAAATTAAATGATAAAACTAGCAATAGATTAGTGGAATACAACTAGAAAGGGATAAGGAATTGTTACCCAATGATATCCTCTTCAAAAACCCCACAGAATCGCCCTACTCCGAGCTCTAATTTGATTTTTCCAAGTTTTGAACTAAACACTCGAAATTTTATATTTCTGCCCAGCGATTACCGCATCTACGGTCAAGGGAGCGCACATGCAGTCCCGCACTTGCAGAAGAAGGCATCGTAGGTGCGAAAATCACTTAACGGGTTGGGTCCGCTTCTGTAATCGCTTGGCCGCATCTGCGACACCGCATTTGCGAAAACCCAGCAGCACCTGCGGTCCTGGAGCTTTGGCCCAAACTCGCTTCTATGGCCACCTAGCTGCTTCTGCGGCGCCACACCTATGGTCCCACACATGCAGGTGCGGTTATGACAGGTTCAGCAATTCATGTTCTTCCTAAGTCCAATTCAATTTTCGTTACGCACCCGAAACTCATCCGAGGCCCCCGGGACCTCAACCAAACATGCCAACCAATCCTAAAACATCATTCAAACTTGTTCCAACATTCAGAACGCTCAAAACAACATCAAAACACCAATTTATCATCAGATTCAAGCCTAAGAACTTCAAAAACTCTCAAAATACGCTTTCGATCAAAAAGTCTATCAAACCTCATCAGAATGACCTTAAATTTTGCACACACCTCACATTCAACACTACGAAACTACTCCAACTTCCGAAATTCCATTATGACCCCCGGATCAAAATCTCACTATCAAACCGTAAACTTCAAAAATTTAACTTTCGTCATTTCAAGCCTAAATTAGCTACGGACCTCCAAACACAATCCGAACACACTCCTAAACCCGAAATCACCCAACGGAGTTAATTGAACCATCAAAATTCCATTTCGAGGCCGTCTTCATACTGTTCCGACTATGGTCAAATTTCTAGAACTTAAGCTCTTATTTAGGGACTAAGTGTCCCAAAACACTCCGAAACTCCAAATAATTCCTCCCGGCAACTCACAATAGCAGAAACAAACATGGGAAAAGCAGTTAATAGGGGATCGGGGTGTAATTTCTTGAAACGACCGGCCGAGTCGTCATAGAACTAGGGTGTGTACTGTGGCAGGATACTATTCTACCACTAAACTACTGGTGCATTTTGTTTTAAGATTGTCTTATTTTTTATTTATACTCTTTAATTGTATTTTCGCACAAAAATAACTGACCAAAGTTGGTCGAATTTATTAAAAAATAAAATTACCGACCAAAGTTGGTCGATTTTTTAAAATGACCGGCCGAATTTACCAACTAAAGTTAGTCGATTTTTTTAATATTAATTTTTATTTATTTTAATTGTAAAAACTAACCAAAGTTGGTCGGTTTCTTGAAAAATAAATTTTGCAGGACTCAAAAATAGTTTCCTGCATTTTTGCGCCAAAGAAAACCAACCAAAGTTGGTCGGTTTCGTAAAAAAAAAATTAAAAATTAAAATATTTTGAAAAACCGACCAACGTTGGTCGGTTTTTGGCTGGTTTTTTGACCGACCAAAGTTTGTCGGTTTTTACCGAATTTCTCGTAGTGATTAGAGAAAGCATGGGTAAAACACCCACGAGATAGTTTAAAAAGATATCATACCTGACAGCTGAAAAAGAAGATATAGGCACATGATGGATAATTAAAGACCACGAGTAAGGAAGGTTGTTACAAATTACCCATGTAACACAGGTAATCAATATAATAAATATTAGTAACATGCAAGAATTAAGTAGGTCAAAACAGTTATATGTTGTATCCTTGTATAAACCCCCTTACCATATCTTGTACTCTCATCGAAAAATTCATAAAATTATACTGTCAATTGCTTATATTTTTACTCTATGTTATTTGAGGATCTCATTCTCTCCATTTGGAAGGAAGCTGTGATTATCAATAAGATTTATTTTTTCTCATTCTCTCAATATTCAATTTCCATTATTTGCTACCATCTATATTAGGAAAAGTAGAGTAAAATTAATTATTAGAAACCCGAATTATTCTTTTATTTGCTTGGACCACAAAAACTATTTTTCAATTTAACAAATTGGTTCTGTTGCTAGAAAATCTAGTAATCTTTTCACTATCCATTTACATATTTTATCTTTAACAACAAATTATGTCTGGCACTAATGAAATTGTTCAGTTTGAGGATGAACAACAAGGAAGGACTCCTCCGCACCACACACCTACATGTACTCCACAGTGTTCACGAAAATATTCACCTATTAGATCCGCTAATCGGCTGGACAATGACACGAGTAACAATCAAATGTGCAGGATAACTTGACGCAATTTATTACGCAGCAAATCAGTGAAGCTTTGGGTGCTTCTGCGAGTGGGTTACCAAGTGTTGTTCAGGCTCCACCACCAGTTAACACAACTGTGGAAAACTCTCATTTGGGGCTTGAAAACTCTTAAGTATAGAAATACCAAATAATTTTGGAACCAGAGGAACATGTACGACAAATAATTCTAATTAACAAAATCTAGTTCTAATTTTGCAGAAACAGCTCAAGGAACAAAACGAGCGAATAGAACGGATATCGAAAGTACCACCTCTGAATAAAGGAGTGGATATCGACAAGTATTCATGAAGCCAATTGCAACACTATTACCAATACTAGAAAAGTTCAAAATATCTGATATTCTCAAGTATGATGTGACTACCGACCCACGAGATCATGTTACTACATTTATACGGGAGTCAATGGCAAATGATTTAACCAAATAGGAAAGTGAATCAGTGTTGATAATTTTTTTTTGAAACCCTTACGAAAGGGGCACTAACATGGTACTCCATCTTACTTTAAAATTCAATTGCCTCTACACTGAGCTTGTAGATTTATTCATAAAAGCATATTCGATAGCTTAAAAAGTAGAGAAAACAATGAAAAATATCTTCAAGGTAAAACAAGGGAGTACGGAATTGCTCAGAGAATTTGTGGATCGATTCCCGTGAGAAAGAATGATGTTACCTCGTGTACCTGATAATTGGGCAGCAATGGCATTTGCAAGCAACTTAAATGAGAGAAGTTCAGAAGCCACGAGAAGATTAATGGAAAGTTTACGGGAATTTCCTGCAACTACTTGGAATGATGCTTATAGCAAGTATAGCACAAAGTTACGAATAGAAGAAGATAGGTCATCCCAACCAAATGTGGAGGAGAGTTTCGGACCTAGACGCTCAAATCAGAAAGTAGAACTGAAAAAACAGGTACGAACCTTATATGGGGCCTGCGGGGTAACATCTTAGGCCAGACCCAAGACATGCACAGTTTGATCAGAAATCACGGTAGAAGGAGGCAAGTTCTTCTTCTCGATTTGAAAAGAAACGGAATATGACAAGAAGCAACGATCAATGTTCCCGATCAAAAATAGGAGATTACAATCTCAATGTCAATACTTCCGAGTTAGTAGTTGTGTTAAGAGATATGTGTGATAAGGTGTGATAGCCAAAAGAGATGAGATCGGATTCCAGCAAAAGATATCAGGAATTCTGGTGTGAATTCCATATTGATCATGGTCACAAAACAATAGATTATAGGCTCCTACAAGCGGAGGTTGATTATTTTATTGAAAATGGATTATCTTGCTGATCTATTCAGTGAGAAAGGAAAGTGGTCTTATATGAAAAATACGGAAGAACCACCAAAGCCCCCATTGCCAAAAAAGGATGGTGAATGTAATAACCGAGGGGTGAGGAGGCTTATGGAGTTACATACACGGCAACAAAAAGAATAACCAAGATCTCAGTGACCCATAGAAAGTGGACTCGACAAGTCTTGGAAGGAGACAATATAACATTTGATAATGATGAATGCAGATGGCTTGTTCATCCCTCATAATGATGCACTGTAATATCTTGTTTAAGATACTAATATCAAGAGAGTTTTGATTGATCTAGGTAGCTTTGTGAATATCGTATTATTAACAGTGGTCAGTAAAATGCAAGCGACTGATCGTGTGATACGCAAGGCTTGATCTTTGTCTGGGTTCGATGATTCAAGTGTTATAACAAAGGGAGAAATTTTATTATATACATTTGCCGAGGGTGTTGTGAAAGACACTAAACCAGGTAGAGGATGCAGACATGGCTTGCAATAAAATGTTAGAAGGGCCATGGTGCCGTTAACTTTGCATCAGGTTATTAAATTATCATCACAATAGAATTCTTAGATCAGGGGAGATCAACAAGAGGCAAGAGAAACCAACACAGTTGTTGTGGCAAGCAGTACATCCAAAGATATAGATGAAACATATCAATTACAGTGCTAGCTGAGGAGAATTTATTTTCTACCTCAACTGAAAGTGCGAGAATGATGTAGATATAGATGGGAGGCGACATAATCCAAGATCCGGAGGAGAACAAAACTATTAAAACATCTACAGAAAAACTCGAAGCTGTTGTGTTATTCATTCACTAGCCCGTCAGAAAAGTCTATGTTGGGACAAATCTAAGCCCGAAGTTAAAAAGTAAGTTAAAACACTGATTGTTTTGCCTGGTCGTACTCAAATATGATAGGTATACCATCAAAGATAATGACTCATAAGTTAAATGAAGATCTATTATGTCACGACCCAATTCCATACTAGGTCGAGACTACACCTAACACCACCGTTAAGCAAGCCCACACTCGAAACTACTATTTATTTACCCCTTTTTACCATATTTGTAATTACACTAGATTTTATGCAACTGTGATAAGTATTTTTAAACAAAATATCAACATAAAATGTACATAGTCTGCGGTGATAGAAATGACAAGTACAACAGTACATAAGTGCTACAAATCCCCAAAACCTGGCGTCGCAAGTACATGAGCAATCTAGGGAATATACAAAACTACCAAACTACTGTCCGAAAGTAATAGACATGAATATTAAATAAGATGGAAGGAGACTCTGCTGCTGCGAATCGTAACAAGCAAGCAACTTACCCCCAAGTCTCTGTAGATGATCGGCTACGTGCCCGCGTGACCACTGGTAGAACCTGTCTCAGTACCTGTACATCAGTGCAAAAGTGTAGCGTGAGTATGGAGAACAACACGTACTGAGTAAGTATCTAGTCTAACCTCAAAGAAGTAGTGACGAGGGGTCGACTTGACACTTACTAGAGGTCAATAATAATAAAAGTGCATAAAGTAGACATGGTGAGCATACAACAGGTATCAATGTGACAAATAAAATCAACTACAATAAATACACCAGGAACCTGTAACACATCACCAACATCTCGTAACTAGCCGTGAAGGCACTAACTCAATTATCCAAAATGGAACCCATTTCGATTATTAAGTACGAAGTTGCCGAGGCGAGCCCAATCTCATAAGAATAGTGGTACTCAGTACTGCCGAGGAGAATGTCCCAATCCCATAAAAATAGTGTTACCATCATACTACCGAGGCAAACGACTCGATCCCATAAGAGTAGAGAAGTTTACCTCACTCGCGGAAGTACTTGCGATACAAAAGGACATGGTTTTTTCATAGTTATTAAGTATTCCTCATTTTTTCAAAATAAGAAAGCTAAGCAAATATTTACAGCTTTAAAATCCCTGGTCTCAGCTCTATTCAAGACAGTCAATATGCAAGATAATCACAACATTACAATTAAAAGCATGATGTGGATCTAAGTCTACCCGGACATATCATGAAATATAGCTACCGCACAGACCCTCGTCACCTCGTGTGTACGTAGCTCCCTACACAAGTAAATACATAATAGGATACACCTAAGGGGATGAGTTCCCTCTTACAAGGTTAGGCAAGAGACTTACCTCATTCCCAATCTCACTTCCGGTCCACAAATCCGCTCTAAAAGCCCCAAGTCAATGCTGAACAATCCGAAACTAGTCAAATGTTATATAATTTAATCAATATACACTCAAAAGTTCATAATTTAGCTATTAGAGTAATTACCCAACCCAAATTGGAAGATTCTTAAAATTCTCCCCTGGGCCCATGTGGCCGGTGGAATTTTTTGAAGATTAACATCACCCATAGCCTCACGAACTTAAATATATAATTTTTACTTAATTCCATACCCAACTTCGTGGTTAAATCTCATTTTTATCAAAACCTAGGTTTTCCAATAATCTCCTAAAATTTTCACAATTTTATGTTAAAATCTACACTTAATGCATGATTTAAACTCACATTATATAGAAATCACTTACCTCAAAGTGCTAGGTGAAAACCCCTCCTCAAAGAGCTCTAAATTCGAGCAACAAGTGGTAGAAATGAAACAAATGAGCCTAAGTCCTATTTTTTTAAAACACATTGCCCAGGCATTTCTTCTTCGCGATCGCGAAGGAAAGCTGCCCATGCCCAGGAAAAAGGCCATCGCGAACGTGAGGATCCACACATGAACGCGAAGAGTAACGGAGCTCACCCCATGCCCTTCTCCCTACGCGAACACGAGCCTTTCACGTGAATGCAAAGGCCACAGGTCCCAGACCTTCACGAACGTGGGCAAGGGGTCGCGAACGTGAAGAGAAAACCTTAGATGCTCACATTTCCTTCTCCATGAATGCGATAGAGCCCTCACAATCATGAAGAAGGAAATCAGAACTAGCATACCAGATTTTTGGGACTTAGCGTCAGGCGATCCGAAACTCACCCGTGCCACCCGGGACCCCATCCAAGTGCACCAACAAGTCCATAACAATAATACAGACCTGCTCGAACTCTCAAAACACGTAAAACAACATCAAACCTAAGAATTACACCTTAAAACCAAATTGAATCAAATTATGAACTTCAAGTTTTCAATTTGCTCCGAACGCGCCGAATCGTACCTAAACTACTCGGAATGACACCAAATTTTGTGTGAAAGTCATAAATCACCATATGGAACTATTCCTAGGCTCGAAATCTCAAAAGGACTTCAATAACTCCAAAACCTACCCCAAACCAAACTTAAAGAATTTGAAAATCTTCAATGCGCCAACTTTCAATATTAAGCACCGAAACGCTTTCGGGTTATCTGAACCCGATCCGAAGATACGCCCAATTCCAAAATCATCATACGAACCTATTGGGACCATTAAATCCCGGTTTTGAGGTCGTTTACTCAAAATATTGATTCAAGTCAAACTTAACCATTATATGCTACTATTAAGGAACTAAGTGTTTCGATTTCAACTCGAACCCTTCCAAACCTAATCTAAACATCCCTACAGGTCATAAAATAGTCTAAGCATATATGGAAAGTCTTAATTAGGAAAATGGGGATCTATAAAGCAAAACGACCGGTAGGCTCGTTACATATTACACCCCCCGATGAAGCAAAAGAAACGAAAGTAGGGAGCATTCAAAAATCAGGTAATTCAAGAGGAGGTACAAAAACTTCTGAAAATTAGTTCAATTCGAGAAGTAACGTACCCTGACTGGTTAGCTAATATTGTTGTAGTGCAGGAGAAAAAGAAAAATGGCGAGTATGTGTAGATTATACTGATCTAAATAAAGCATGTCCCAAAACATTTTCCCCTTTACCACATATAGATCAACTAATTGATTCTACCGCTAGTCATGGTCTTTTAAGTTTTTAAATGCTTATTCTGGATATAATAAAATAAAAATGGATCCCCTAAACGCGAAAAAAATTTCTTTTATTACAAATAGGGGGATTTATTGATACAAAGTCATGCTTTTTGATTTGAAGAATGTTGGAGCTACGTACCAAAGGTTGGTGACCAGAATGTTCCATGAGCATTTGGGAAAATCCATAGAAGTCTACATCGATGACATGCTAGTAAAATCAGCACAAACAAGGCATTTGAATGAAACCTTTGACATACTTTGCAAGTACAACATGCATCTGAACTTGGAGAAATGCACCTTTGGTGTAGGCTCAGGTAAGTTTTTATGTTTCCTTGTCTAACAGGGGGATCAAATCAAATCCGGCTCAAATTAAAGCAACTGAAGAGATACCAGATATACTCACGAGTAAAAAGGAAGTACAAAGATTAACAAGGAGAGTAGCAGCTATGGGAGATTCATATCTAAATCCTCAAAGAAGTGTTTTAAATTCTTTTAATTATTGAAAAAATAGAATCAATTTAAATCGACTGATGACTGTTGACACGCTTTGAAAGATTTGAAAGCATATCTGTCAAAACCGCCTCTATTGTCAAAGCCAAGGGATGGATAGAGATTACTCATCTGCTTAGCCGTATAGGAAGTAGCAGTAAGCGCGGTATTGGTGCGAGAAGAAAAAGGTACACAATCTCCAATTTACAACGTTAGTAAGTATTTGTTGGATCTTGAGACACGGTACCCTCATTAGAAAAACTAGCATTAGCATTAATAACAACGTCAAAAAAGTTATGACCCTATTTTCAATGCTATCCTACAGTTGTCATAACTACTTTTCCATTAAGGAATATTTTATATAAACATAAATTATTAGGAAGATTAGCTAAATGAGCAATAGAACTTAGTAAATATGATATTGTTTATCAACCTCAAACTGCCATAAAGTCAGAGGTACTAGCAGATTTCGTAGCAGATCAATTCGAGTTTACTTCCTGAAGCTGAAAATGAGGTACTGATATTTACGGAATCTAATCTGTGTATTTTGACATTATACCCTGATGGATCCTCAAATGTAAAATAAACAGGTTTGGGTATTGTCTTAATTTCACCTTCAGGAGAAATTAATAGGCAAGCAATAAAATGTTACCCTATAAGTAATAATGAAGCAGAATATGAGGTACTGATTGCAGGTTTGGAACTTACAAAAGAGATGGGGACTGATCAGGTTGAAATCAAAAGCGATTCATAACTAATGGTAAATTAAATGCAAGAGAATTATGTGGCTAGAGAAACACGAATGCAGCAATACTAAAAAAGCATGAGAATTATTATCACTTTTGAGTGTGGAAAACTATTCAAATACCAAGAGAGGAGAATGCGGAGGCTGATGCATTACCAAATCTGGGATTAGTAGCCGATGTATCGAATACAAAAAATGCAATCATGGTACACCTATTCCACTCAACGCTCGCTCAAGCCAAAAATGATGTAAATTTCAATAATTTTATATGGGATTAGTGGAATAAATTTGTGAATTATCTGCAGTATGGAATATTACATGAGGATAAAAAATAACCCCAATTGCTTCGAATAAAAATAGCTCGATACTGTTTAATAGAAGGCAATTTGCATCGAACGATGTTTGGTGGACCTTTAGCTCGATGCCTTGGACCCTCACAAACTGAATACGAGATGCGAGAGGTACATGAAGGACATTATGGAAATTACGCTGGCGGAAGGTCACTAGTGAAAACACTAATAAGAGCAGGGTATTACTGGCCAAAAATGAAAGACGAGGAAAACTTCGTAAAAAGATGCAATAAATGCCAACGGTATGCAAATAATATGCATCAACCGGCAGAGGTTCTTCATTCGATTATCGCACCGTGGTCATCTATAAAGTAGAAAATGGATATCATAGGTCCTCTTCCACAAGCACCAGGAAATATATATTTTTTTTATTAATTTTAACTGATTATTTTTCTAAGTGGGTAAAGGTAGGTGCCTTCAAATAGGTACGATAAAAGGAAGTTATCGACTTCATCAAAGGTCACTGATTTTTTCAAAGGATGGAAAATTAAATGGAGTACTTCAGCACCATATCATCCCGTAGCTAATGGATAAGCAGAGTCGACAAATAAAATTATTGGTAACAATATAAAGAAATATGTAGAAGCATCAAAAGGTAGGTGGCTGAGGTATACCTAGAGTGTTATGGTCCTACAGAACAACGGAAAAAATAAGCACGAGAAAAACTCCATTTTCACTTTTTTATGATACTGAGGCACTAATTTCAGTAGAAATAGGGGAACCAAGCTTGAGGTTTGAACATACAAACAAATTATCCAATGAGGAATAACTTCGTACAAATTTGAATTTGGTAGAAGAACGAAGGAAAGCAGCTTTAATACAGATGACAGTGCAAAAGCAAAGGATTGAGTGATATTACAATAGAAGGGAGAATCTTCAATATTTTAAGATTAGGGACTTTGTCCTTAAAAAGATATTTCAGTCAACATAAGCGGTAAAGGAAAATTACCTTTGGATTAGGAAAGACCACATTGAGTTCATGGCATTGTTGGAAAAGGAGAATATGGATTAGAGACCATGGACGGAAAAGTGTTACCTTCCAAATAAAATGCGGTACACTTGAAGAAATACTACTTTTGAGCAAGTACTCATGGTCGGGTATCTCAAAGTTCATTACTTATTTGTTCATATAATTTTTACTAACCATTTTAGATGATAGACAAAAAGTCTGCCAAAACCAGATGATGACTATAGACCCTAAAGACACGCAAAATACATCATTATTCTCCGTCTTGGTTACAATAATTATGATGGGAAGAGTTAAGTAGTCATCATCTAAAAAAGTACCCCCGAGACCCATGTGTATTTCCTTTTCAGGAAAAGGACCGTGGAGAGTGTTCAAATTTTCATACTTTAAAGCTCAAACACTGGGGAGACTATACATATGGAAGAATCATAGCTCAAAGCATCAAAGTATGTCTCAAAAAAAACTTAGAAGAAAATTTCAACAAATTTTCAAGCTCAAAGATTAAATGGGAAGTGAAGAACTGAAGAATCAACATAGAATTGAAGATTCAACATAAAACTCCCAAGAGCTATTAGGTTAAGGCTACAAATATAGTCACATGATAAATATACCCATACAGGTAAACCTGCTACAAAGAATGTAGTTATGAAAATTATGTACATGAATATTTGTTTTGAAAGTTCAAATAAAACTTCTTCAAATCACTTCATATTTTATATTTTTATACAAATATGAAGATAAGACACAATCTTCATCAGTATTGTTTATATAAAAGGATCCTCTTTTATAAGTAAAGACCGTATGTTGTCACGACTCAATTTCTCCTATGGGCCATGATGGCGCCCAACATTACCGCTAGGCAAGCCAACAATGAATTAAACATGAGATTTCCCTTTTTAATAAATTTCTAAATAGTTGAAATTCTATTTGTTAAGAAAATGCGAAGTACAAAATTTATTAAGAAAAACATAGACTAATAAGGAAACAAATGCAGTGAATGATTACTCCAAAACCATAAAGTCTACTAGTGGGTATGTCAAGACCTGATGTCACAAGTGTATGAGCAACTAGTAGAATATACAAAACTCTAACTACTGTCTGAATATAAAGTAGAGAGAATGTAAATACAAAAGAGAGACTATAGGGGCTGCAGAACGGCTCACGAAGCAGCTCACCACTAGATGCATCCATGATTCGTACGACCCGATCCAGAATAACGTGTACATTGTCGAGGGTCATGCGACACGAATCATAGATGCATCTATTCTACTGCCGAGGTGTTCGACCCTCTCCACGAGAAGAGGATACTTTATGAACATCCGATCTTTTTAAAGCTATTACAAGGCGAATACACAATGAAGCACAATTTATTTTAACGGTCAAGTAACCCAAAAAAAAATTCAAGTAAATGAAATTCGGTCATTTACAATTTCTTTTATCAAGTTCCAACATAATCTAGGCACTTTAATTAACAAGCAGGATACAAACATTTCAAGTATTTCATGATTTGGGTCCTAAACTACCCGGACATAAGCATAATTAGTAGCTATGTACGGACTCTCATTACCCCATGCATACATAGCCCCTACAATTAGAAGCAAATAGTAAATTAAATCACCTATGGGGTAAATTCCCTCTTACAAGGTTAGACAACAGACTTACCTCGTCTCAAAGCTCACTTTCCGTCCACAAATTTACTCTAAAAACCCCACTTGGTGCCAAAAATCCACAACTAGCCAAATATTATATAAAATAATCAATGTACGCTCAAGAGTTAATAACTTAGCTATTAGAGTAATTACCCTATCCAAATTGGAAGATTCCTAACGTATTGTTTGGATGGTTGTTTCCCATTATATTGTATTGTATTGTTACCCCGGATACAATGTTTGTTTTGATTGTTAATATAAAATTGATTGTATAGTATTGTTAAATCCATTATTTCGGAACAATGAAAAGCCCCATTTTATGAAACAACCAAATCGGCGTGGTGGGATTGTTCCGTATTTTTCTTTCCAATTATGCCTACAGTTATTATTCTATATTTAAATTCTTTACCCTATTATTTATATTATATTCACCCAACTACATTTCTCTCCATCTTCTGTCGTAAAACTACGTTCACCTAAACGGAGTATCCCAACTACGTACTTTATTTCTTTCCAAACAGATTTTTTCCTGGTTCGTTTTCCCTCTCTTTTCTTGTGTATTTTCCCTGGTTAGTTCATCTATGATATTTGCAAACTATATGTTCTGGTAATATAATTTATCAAGTTAATATCATGGTTTAAAGTGTAACATCAAGTTATTAGTTTGATACAGCCAAAACCGACTAGAAATTTAAAACATGAATTATGCGTGGCTTCTGTTGTAACAATCATTCATGTACGAATCTATGAACTATGAAGTACACAATATGTAGCCTTTCTAGATGAAAACCAGTAGTATTGTTCTCGTTAAACCTTTTCTTCGTAATCTCTTGTTTTTTTTTGCCTATTCCAATTTTGGTTATCTCTGTAAAACGATAACGAAGAAGAAGTAAATCAGAAGCAAATGGAAGCCGGAAGTCTTCGTCCAAGGAAAAATCTTCCAAAAAGAAGAGGCCCAAAATAATGGAAGCCGGAAGTCTTCGTCCAAGGAAAAATCTTCCAAAAAGAAGAGGCCCAAAATTTCCTCTAAAGTCTCCTTTTCTCACTCTCTTTTTCTACACACACAGACACGTTAATTCACATTCTCCTCTCTTGCTCAGTACTCATTATCTATAATGTTCTTTGTTTTACTTAAATTTGCTTTTTTAGGGCTTATATTTTTCTGTTTTTACTGAATTAATTTAGTGTAATGTTTTAACATTTGACTAGTACAATCCTATTAGTATGTATCTGAATTCTCCTTCATACTTAACAATGTGTTCTATGAAGAAGAGTTCTATTTCCGGTTCATATTTATTTTACATAGTTAATTGGTTGATGTATCTCACTAAATTTTATTATAGATGGCGGATCGAAATAGTCAAAATAATAGACATATATTGGAAAAAGGGAGCTCTTTAGCTACATATGCTGCTTGCTTAGTAGCTATTTGGTTTTGGACTTAAGTGCGTAAACTAAAAAATAACCGACGTACGATCACACATGATATACGACTGTAAAGTGAACAAGTTAGACATGCATTATTGAGTCATTTTTTCTCAACTGAACTTTGTCGTAATATTATAAGAATGACCCCTTTAGCTTTTACCGATATAAGTGAGATGTTAGTTAGAGATGGCGATCTTAGACCAACACTTCAAGCTACAGTTGAAGAATAAGTTGCAAAAACACTTTACTTGTTAGCACATATTACAACGAATCACGAGTTAGCTTTTATCTTTCGACGATCTGGGGAGTCGGTCAGTCGTCATTTTCATATCGTCATGCGAGCGATCTTCGGGTTATATGAAAAATTTATTAAACAACATGATGGCTCTCAAGTTCCTTCTGAAATTGCCGGCAACTCAAGATTCTACCCATATTTTAAGGTGAACACAATTACAATTTTATTGAACTTTTAGCTAAATTCAAGATTGATTGCATATAATTTATTATAATAATGTCACGATTGTATTAGTGCAATTGATGGAACACATATACGTATTAAAGTTTCACAGAGTGAAGCACCCAGATACCATGGAAGAAAAGATTATCCAACACAAAATGTATTGGCTGCATGCACATTTGATTTAAAATTCACATATGTGTTAGCTGGTTGGGAAGGGACGACATCTGATTCAAGAATCATGAAAGAAGCGTTAAATAGACAAGACCCGCTAAAACTTCCAGAAGGTAAATATTTTATATATTTATATAGGGAAAATTAGATGTGATGAATAAATAATTAAAGCTTTTACTTTTTATCTTTAGGAAAATACTACCTTGTTGATGCTGGATTGATGTTGAGAAGTGGACTTATTACGCCTTATCGTGGGGAGCGATATCACTTGAAAGAGTATTCAAGAAATCCACCTCGAAATCCTCGTGAATTATTTAATCTGCGACACACATCTTTGCGTAATGCTATTGAACGAGCTTTTAGAGTTCTTAAGAAGAGATTTCCTATAATTTCTAGTTCAATTGAACCATCATATGGTGTTGAAACCCAAAAGCTTATTATTTTTGCATGTTGTATTTTGCACAACTACTTAAGAGGTGCAGATTCAAATGATGAGTTACTTGCGCAAGTTGATGCGAAGCTTCTGAATGATAATGATGTGCATGAATAACCACCAAATCCTAGGGAAAGTAATGAGGAGTTTAGAAGGGGGGAGGAGAGTTGATTAGAGATGGCTTAACAGCTGACATGTGGACTAGTTAGAGATGAATTTTTTCGTGTTTATTTATTTGATGTTGTTTGAAAGTAATTTCATAGCTATTATTTTAATAAAAAATATTATGTACTACGCATTTATTTTATTTTATAACTATTACAAATATTATGTCTGATAAAGTTTTCATTAAGTCTTATGAATATCTTTTAATTATGTAGTTATCAATATGCCAAAAAGACCAAAGGCATCCTCAAGCGATATAAATCTTTCAGATAACACTTTTGTTTGTATTTGGTAAAATGCTATGGATGATGCCTTAATTGATGCATTCTATCATGAGCACACACTTGAAAATAGGGTTGGTGGAACTTTTACTGCACACGCGATTGACAATATAGTGAAAGAGCTGCAATCAAAATTTTCAGATAAAGTTTTTACCAAGGAGAGCGTTCATAACCGAATGAGAAATATTAAAAAAATATTTAGCAAGTGTTATGACACCTTTCAAAATGGGATGAGCGGGTTTGCATGGGATTCCAACACAAATATGTGGAATGCTGAATCTGAAGTATGGGATCAATTAATACAGGTACATTTATTTTTAGCAGTTTTGTTCTTTATCTGCATCTTATAATATTTATCTCATTTTCTTCATTATTATATTGTACTTTTTTGTGTAGGCTAAGCTTGAAGTTGCTGAATGGAGAAACAAGCCGATTAGAAATTATGATAAGCTAATTGAGCTATATGGAAGGGATAGAGCTACTGGAAAGCAAGCTGAGACCAGAGCAGATATGGTAAGAAGGGGTGCTCATAATAATTTGAGAAAATCAAGTGATAGTTCATTGACTATTGGTGAGGTAGATGAACTAATTTCCATGAATGCTGCCTCCTTGGAAAATATCTAGGAACATGGACAATATGAGCAATATCAATCAACTCAGGAAGCACGTAAATCGAATGCATATCCAGAGGTACCAACTTCTAGCAGAAATAAAAAATCTAAACAAGATCATCTTGAAGGCATGACTGATATGTTGAGAGGTGAGATGAATAATTTGGCTAATACAATTAATCACCTTTCAACTATGCCACCTATTTCTGAGAGTGAGATATGGCAAATGGTACAAGTGTTGGATTTAGATCCTAGTATGGACATGAAAGCTTATATATTTCTTTGCAAACATGAAGACTTGTGTCGCACACTAATTGGGTGTCCATTGGAAGATTCGCAAATTTCTTTTACTGGCCTTCATGTCGTCACCTGGCAATTGAGTTAGACTAATGTTATTTATGCTTTAGCTATTGAGGATTTTATAGACTTTGACTAGATCGATATGAATTTTATATGTCATGTTGCTAATTTTTTTAATTATATTATGCACTTTAAGTTTGGATTATTTGCCACATTAAAGGTCAGGAACTCAAGGTCCGTTGTCTACTCTGTTTTGATGGAGTTGTGAATTTTTTTGTTTGTTTGTATGAAAACAATTTGGGGCTTTCACTATTATAGTAGAATGATGATTCCCTGTGAGGAAGATGGGAGGTCAAATAAATAAATTATTTTTATGAGTAATTCTTAATAAGCATCGTATTTAAAATAATTGAGTGTATTTTAGTAAACTTAGCAGTACAATACAGTATAATACAGTCAAATCGAACAATAAAGATGTTATTTAATAACAACAAACGATACAATCTATCCAAACATTGTATCCATCAAAACGATACAGTACAGTACAATACATTATAAAACAATGAGAAACAACCATCCAAACAGAGTGTAAAAGTTACCCCCAGGCTCACGTGTCCGGATTCCGAAAATTTTCGAAGAAAGTTGTTACCCATGACCTCACGAACTCAAATATATAATTTTTACCCAATTCCATAACTATTTTCATGGTTAAAACTTATTTTATCATAACCCTTGGTTTTCCACAAAATACCATGAATCTCACTATTTTTCATGTTAAATCTACTTATGATTCGTGTATTTAGCTAAAAATTTGATAGGGATCACTTACCTCTTGATGTTGATCGAACCCCTCCCAAAAATGCTCTCAAAATCATCTAAGACCAAGTGGGAAATAAAGCTAAGTCCTATTATAAAAAGCTATTGCACAGGTCGCAGATGTCGCATTTGCGACACCTTGTTCGCAAATGCGAAGCTGGGACTCCATTGTCAAGGCTGCATTTGCGACCACAACATCGCAAATGCGAAGCTGGGACTCCATTGTCAGTATTCTTCGCAATTTCTAAGTCAATCTCACAAATGGGAAGTTCGCAAATATGAACAAAATTTCTCATTTGCAATACCTGAGGCACCAGCAAAAAAACCTAGAAAACTAAAGTCTTTCCCATCCATCCGAACGCGTCCGAAACTTACCCGAGCCCTCGGGGCTTCACACCAGACATCCGCACAAGTCTAAAAAAATTATACGAACTTGCTTGTATGATAGAAACACCGGAATAACATCTAAAAGTTCGAACGCCAAAATGCATGAATCAAATCATGAAAACTCAAAACTTCTAAAAACACATCCGCGCGTCCGATTCCTATCAAATCAACTCGGAATGGCGCCAAATTTTGCGTGGAAGTCTTAAATCACCATACGGAACTATTACTAAGCTCAAAATCCCAAACGGACCTCAATAACACTGTTTACAGTGAAAATGGTAACAATAATTGAATTTGTAAATGAGATTCTAAAAATACGTGATCTATTCCCGAGCTGGTTGTTAGGGCAGTTGATGCTAATAATTTTAAGTTTAACGATGAAATGCAGGCTAAAATGAGGTAGTAGTCAAACCGAGGGGCCTGTTGCCCGGATGAAGGGCTGATCGATGGGGACCTCGGGGTCCAGGTTCGGGTCGAGCTCAAACTATTGGGGTCAGCCGGACATGGGATAACAATTGAAGATATGATTAAGCAAGGCTATTTACGACCAATATTGAACAATATAGGGAAGAAAAAATAAGAGGACGATAGATATTAAAGCAGCCTCGGGCCAGTGAGAACGAGCAAGCTAGAAAGAAAAGAGAGAGAGAGAGAGAGAGATATTATTGCACTTGTGGAGAAAATGGAGCAACATCAGTCCCTTACAAAGTGGCATGGATTCCCCTTATATAGGAGGGGGAATACCATATAGTACAGGGTGTATTAAATGTAAAGATGTGGGGATAAGATGGCTAGACATGGTACTAGTGCCTATTGACTCTAGCCACTTGCCTCGGGAGTCCCCCTTCTTCGTAACCTTTACTGGGTCGCGGACAGATCCCTTAACCTCGGAGCCTCTGCAGGGCTACAGATGATCCTCTAGATAGAGATCTCGATCATAATCCTATAGCCTCGAGGTGCTGACATGATATTCCGAATATACCTTAATGGCGGGAAATATATTCCCCTGATTTCACCGTATACAGATAGTCTCCGCGTTTCCTACAACGAAGTAATAGGAAACGATATTGAATCGTCGTCTCGAGGTCAGTGTTTCCATGATGTCAACTGTCTAAGAGTATTAAATTCCATGCCCCAGAGAACAATGCAGGGCCGCCGTCAGATGCGGTAATCGAGAAACCCACGAGCTGTCGTAGGCTCGTCGCTTCTGCTTCCCCAGTGCTTCCTATAAATGCACCGGTTGCCAGATACTTCATATTTTCACCTTTCTCATAAACCTTCGAACCAAAATTTTACTACTTGATATCCTTTCCTCTTTTCACAGAATGGTTTTTATCATTTTTCATGGCTAGGACTTCCAGGACAGTTCCCCGACGGAATGATGCTGCGTCGTCGTCCCGATTACCTGAGGGGGAAAACAAATCGGTTCCCACTTTAGAGCAATGGACTCCTACTGATCTCGATACATCACAGGATTTTGACATCGAAACTCCCTCATCTACGCCTGGTCGGTGCGAGCACGTGTCTCGATATATTAGCGTCGTGGTCGATGATAGCAAAGTGAGGAAGGACTGCCGATGGAGCGAGGATGTGGAGATAGAGATCCTCGGCCCCAATGATAACATTACCGACTTCAAGGCGGGCTTATTTCACACATACACTTACCCATTAACCCTGGGCCCTGATAAGTCCATCGAATCTCCCCTTGGAAGTCGACCTGGTTATTCTTGACTTCTGTGCCCGATATCAGGTGACCCTCGGTCAGATCTATCCGTCAATTTGGAGGATAGTGTTAATGCTCAGATATTTTACCGAAGGGGTTAGAGGCAAAGTTTTCACCCTTAGCCATTTGATCAGACTGTACTGCCCTCGATTGTATCGAGGCTTAATCAAGCTTCGACATCGGTCCAAAAAGTCTTTCTTCACGAGCGTTGATGAGGGGAAGGACCGAGGATGGATGAGCAGGTTTATCCAAGTGAAGACCTCGGACATCATCTCGGCACGGAAGATGCCCTTTCCAAAGCAGTGGAACAATCGACGTAAGTGAACTTCCCTTTAGCCACTTCTCAATTACTCTTTCATTTGTCATGATAATCTCTTTGTGCTCTCTCCAACCGCTGCTTGGCATCCAGAGGTAGTCCCAGATTTTTCGGGATGGATCCTGTGTTTGGATGAAAAGTTCCCGTATCGTATTCTATCTTGGACCGTCATGGCTAAGGAGAGTTGGGTGGCCAAAAATCACGGTGAGGTTCCTTTACCGCCTGTGCTTCGCACTTTGTGTTTCCTTCTGAGCCATTAGCAAAAACATACCATGTTTATTGTGTTGGTGCATGCCTTGGTGAGAATATGCAGATGAGGCTGCCCCCCGTTGGTGAAGCATAGGCCTTGGGGCCTTATACGAACAAGTAAAGGAAGAGTAGGGCAGCCGTTACCCGACCTGATAGGACTGCCGCCATAACCTTCGGATCGAATCTTGACATCGAGGGGGAGGAAGATGATGGAAGTCCATTGAGGAGGAGAACAAGGTCCAACGTGAGAGATTTGGAGGCGCCCCGACCGTAGGCTGCTGAATCCGGGACTGCTGGCTCCGGCCGGGCTGGTGAGCAGAGGATCCTTAAAGAGGATGCTGATGCAGCTTCTGCTAGGAGGGTCGTTGGCGTTGATCCTGAGGGACCGAACCCCGAGGCCTTCCAGAAGTGTGGGTCGCTATTTGGAGAAATCAGCAAACTGAATAACTTTATTTAGAGCTTCCGGTCTCATCGGGAGAGCTAAGGGATGCTGAAAAGATGGTCGGCGTCAGAACCTGGACTCCTTCAAAAGGGGGAGATTTCATCGTCAACATTTTTGATGGTGTAATCGACATGGCCGATCTCGATATTTCCGGCACCGTTAAGGCGGCGGAGAAGTCCATGCAACAGGTGATAGTTTTCCCTTGCGCATTCCTTTTCGTGCTCGGGCATTATTCGCGGTCCTTCTTAACTTTCTCATTGTGCCACAGTGTAAGGAGATGTATGATCATGACATTCTTCGGCTCCGAGGGGAACTTCTTTGGCACGAGAAAGAACGTAATAATGTTGCTTCGAAGCTGTAGGACTTGGAGGCTCATCATGTCCAGAGAGACAAAGAGTTGGGAGAACTTTAGACTTTCTTGGAGGCAGTGCTTTAGGAGAAGGCCGCTCTTGTTGCTCAGGTATCCTGCCTCACTCATGCCCGCCCCCTTTTATCTCATATCTGCACATGTTCTGGATTCATGTATTCGTCGACTTGCCCTTCTTCGTAGGTCGACCAAAGTAACTCGCAGATTAGTCAATTGAAATTGGAGGTCTCCGGGCTGAAAGTGCAAAATGAGACCACAACCGGGGAGTTGATGACGTCCCGTGATCTTATCATGAACGCTTGCAGGGAGATCGTTACTTTGGCAGCGGCTAAGTCTGAGGTTGAACGAGATGCTGCCGCTTACAAGGAGGATGCAGCCACATCGCATACAATGGTTCGTGACATATCCTTGGCCGCTGAGCAGAAACTGATCCGAGCTGTCGAACATTCCAAAGCAGAGGCGAAGAGGGAGATCCTGGAGTAACTCGAGGCCAAAGGCTTCGATCTGTCTGCCGACCTGGAGGAGGCTCGTGTGGCGGAGGGAAGACTGACGCTCTTGATTGCCCCTGATGGGGGTGAAGATGATAGTGGCGAGGAGTAGTCTCTGAGCCCTTTTTGTAAGCCTCTCTTTTTGCTTCATGTGTTCCCCCCCAGAAACAATAGTGTAAATATGTTTTCTCTCTTTGCTAATGTATATAACAAGGAGCTTTTCTCCTGTTAGCTTTTCTCCTTGCTCTTTTGTTTTTGTGTTCCGGCACCGGCCCTCCAGGGCCTTTTTGTAGAGCAGACCAAGGGCCCCGAGACCATCCATGTCCCGAGGTGGGATCGATAGTTCCTCCTGAATCAATACTTATGACGTTAGGGATCTCCCGAGG
Organism: Nicotiana tabacum; assembly: GCF_000715075.1. Classification (NCBI taxonomy): domain Eukaryota; kingdom Viridiplantae; phylum Streptophyta; class Magnoliopsida; order Solanales; family Solanaceae; genus Nicotiana; species Nicotiana tabacum. The sequence continues at coordinate 86,855,359 of NC_134080.1, forward strand.
ACCTTCGATTTTATGAGTTATGTGGGAGCCTGGAATGATTTTTCTAGTGCACTCCCCAAGCAGAATGTGACATTAACGCAGCCAGAATTAATTGGCCCTCTTAGGCAAATGAGCAGTTGTTACTTAGCCTCTATATATTTGCTCGTCTTCCCTTCCAGCGATGATTTTGCAGTTTTTAATAAGCCTATCTCTTTTTCAGAGCCTGACGCTTTGTGCGAGTCCTTCCGCTCCCCTGTTTCATAAACTTTTTTCCTGGATCCTCATCTTCTTCCCCTTATCCTGTTGTAATCATAGCCGCCACTTGGACGGCTGATCCTCGGACGGAGGGGAGTTCCTGCTATGCTCCGCCCTTGGTTGGTACCAGTGGCTCACCCCCGATATAGGGAGAGCGAGACTCAGGGCGCCCTTCCTCGAAGAAGGCTGTCACACCGGGGAGACTTCCCAATATTCCAGGCCATCGAGAGCATGTGTCAAGGATTATTTTATCGGTGAGGGAGGAAAACCTCGAGATGATCAGGAAGGAATGCGGATGGGGGGGGGGAAGGTGTGATTTTGCGAGCACCTTCCCTTGAGGAGAGTATCATGTTATATGTTGAGGGATTCTTGAGTGTGTATATCTACGTTCTCGTGCCGAGTTCCCTGGACTGGGTCGTGCTTGATTTCTACAGGAAATATCAAGTAATTTTGGCGCAGGTTCATCCCTTTCTTTGGAGAATAGTGAAGTCGATGAGATATTTTACAGACAAGGCCGGGATAGAATTCACCCTTAGCCACATTGTGAGGTTGTATCGGCTATTATGCTATCGGGGCTTGATTGCTCTTCAGCGTAGATCCACCCGAGCTCCCGTGGCTGGCAGCGAGGAGGATGAGGACCGTGGATGGATGAATCGGTTCATCTGAATCCGAACGACCGATGTTATCCCCAAAGAATATTTGCGGTTCCCTGAGAGATGGAACCTCACACATAAGTGCTTCGTTTGAGCTATATTTTAACTTGGCCTGGGGTTGGCCCCGTAACGATATTTTTCGGTTCTCTGTTTGTAGCAACTCATTGGTTGCCCGGTGAGATCCCTAATTTAGACGAATGGTCTCGTAAGCTAGCAGCTTGCTCAGCCTACGATAGGCGCCAGTGGTGAGATCTATTAAAAGGGGGATGGGAGGTGAAGTACCACGGTAGGTGTCCGGCATCTTGCTCCCCTAAGGGGAAACTTCCTTCTTGCTAGCTCATCTGGTTTGTCTGTTGCAGGTGCCGGGATTCTTTTCGGAGCAAGGTCGAGAACCCCGAAGGAGGAGGAGAGACTGCTGGCCCCAGGGTCAAAGAATACCGGAAAGAGGAAAGATGCCCCAGGGTGCGAGAACGCTGGTCATGAGGTGCCTTCTTCACAACGGTTAAGGGGAAGTGGTTCGGCCGACCAACAATCTTCTGGAGTTGGCACATCATCAGACGTTACTTCGGCCTTCGGCGAGGCTCAGCGCTTTGGCCTTATGATGATCTTCGGCCGTTGTAAGGATGTTCTGGCCCTACGCTCCTCTCTTTTCTTTTTGTTTATCTGGCTTTCTTTCTCAGGCTTTTGATAGGCTCAAAGCTGAACTGCTTTATTGCGAGGCCCCGTTGTGGGGTGCTCGAGATAGGGAGAAATCCCTCAGGCTTTTTTGTGCGGCAAAGGAAAGCGAGCTCATCTCCTTGCAGTGTGAGGTGGATCAGAATCGGGCCCGGGAGGCCCTCTTGGAGAAACAGGTATTCTGCATCTCGCACTGGCCTATATTCCTTTTTCGTCTCGCCATCTTGACATATTGCTGTTTAAGTTGAAGAATAATACGGATGAGCTGGAACAACTCTGGGGCGAGGTTGGCAAGGCCAAACGTGAATTCATCAAGCTACAAGTGCATGTGAATGCCCACTCTGAGGCCAAAGAGAGGGCTCAGGCCGGGGCTTCTTCTCTTGAGGCACAAATTCAAGCTACCAGTGCGAATGATTCTGCTCGGGTAAAGATGATCATGAGACTTTCATCCGAGCTTTCAAGGACAAAAACTGAGCTGGTGAATGTCCCGGCAGAGATTGTGATGAATAATACCAGAACGGGACAGAAAATGGCGGCTTATTCGAGGAGCGTTGCCGCTGCTAAAGTTAAGTTGCAGAAGACCCTCGATCGTGCCAACAACAGCAAGGAGTATGTGAGGTGCAGATCCCGGAGGGAAATCCTTGAAGAGATTCATGCCAGGGGCTTTGACCTCTTGGGGGAGATCAAGCAAGCCAAAAGAGAGGAGTACGATGCCAAGTTCCTATTGTCTGATGCCGAGGATCATGAGGAGGAGACCGCCCGGCTATAACTGCCAGAAAAGAGCGGAATGATCATTCCCTACCTTCTTTGTTGTGTATATATAGCTTTCATTATACGACACGGGCTGAGGTCACGCTTCGTCGTCAGTATGTAGCAATAAGAGGGGAAACCCCGCAACTTATATCTTCTGTATTTCTTCTTGTTGGAGTTTCGATCGGATCGGTTTGATCCCGTATTTGCCCTTAGGCTTGCATGCTTTAGCTGTCTTTGGGTTCAGACTCCGAGTCGCATTGCGATTCGAGATTTAATTAACCCTAAAGTTCTTTTCTACCTGCATAGGCAGACGACAATGGCCTTTTGTGTTTCGGGTCGAAATGACCTTATAGATGGGTGGCCCGGAGGCTCACTCGGCTGGAGATTGTGCCATTTATACTGTGCCCTTAGGCACGTTGTAATTTAGCCATTACGGGTCCAGTCTCCGAGTCGCGTTGCGATCCAAGCTTTAATTGACCCTTTTTGGTCGTCGAGACCTTTCAATATGTTGCCCTGATGCTTGCACAGTTAACTATTTTGGATCTAGTCTCCGAATCAGGTTACGATTCGAGATCATTTTAATCTTCAAGTTGTCAATTTTTTAGCTAGCGACAATGGCTCTTATGCTGTTTGGTCGTAGAGACCTTTTAATATGTGGCTCAGAGGCTTGCTTAGCTGGAGACAATGGTTGTTACACTGATTTTGCCTGTGGGCTTTTTTGTAGGCTTTATTTTCCGCTCATTAAGGTCTTTTGAAATATTTTTGCCTGACCCGTTGTCGATTCTGGAAGAACCTCGATTTCAAGTCGTTGTCGGTGATGTTTTGAGCACCTCAGAAGGTTCATAGCTCATAGGTCGAGTAGATCAATGCTTTTGCGATTTGGAGCCGACATGGTCGAAGCTCGTTTTTGCCTGTTGAGGGAAGCCTATTTTAACTATTTTTTTCCGAAGTATATTCAAAGTAGTGGCCTATGATTTTATTTAGCGACGGTCGGGCGTCCCTGAGTCGCGTTATTTTGGCTGTATCAGCCATTTTGACCGTAGTCATATGTGTTTGGCCATAGCCATTTCTTTGATCCCGAGTGATAGTTTAGGCGTCTACACCGAGGGTATGCCCTTTAGGGATTCTTGCAAATGCGACGTATAGCCTAAACTTCAGGATTTTCATGCCTGTTGAGGTCTTACAATTTGTCATGCCTGTTGAGGTCTTACAGTTTGTCATGCCTGTTGAGGTCTTACAATTTGTGTAATGTAGAATAGATCTGGTTACACTGAGGCTGCCTGCTAGGGGTCTTACAGTTTCGAGTTTTCCAGCGTATGGCGATTAATGGTAGTCTCCAAGTCATCGAGTTTGTTTAAGCTTGAAGACTGCTTTTCGTGAGCTCGGAGTTTCCTTGTGGGGGCTTTATGAGCCCGGAGATCCGACCCTGGGGTCGTGCGGGTGTTGAATTGCTGATGCTAAGTCTCCGAGTATCTCGGGACATATTTAGTGGAGAGGCCCTTGCCGCGAGTATGCCGAAATCGCCTTTTTCGAAGTATGAAATGCCGAAAAGGTACTCTTTATTGCTTGGCATAAATATATGCTGTAAATACATGTTGTCTCGTTGTTGTGAGCTCGGCCCGCGGGGGTGCGGCTCCTCCTATCATTTGATCCATTTACACGATTCCCTTTTGAAACTCAGCCTGTCGTTTCTTGGCCCTTCCGAGGGGATGGTGTCCCTAAGAGAAGGTCATCGCACGTCGTCTGATTTTAGAAGAAAGGCCTGCAATCCCGTCAGATCCTCCTCTAGGGGTATGCCGCTCCGCTAATAATCTTGCTGGCGGGACCCTCTTTGGGTTGGAAGGCCGATCGAGGGATGAGAGCAAGGTGAGCCCTGCTAAGGCCTTGGATATCCGAGTGGAGTTAGAACTTCCGAATGCCCCAGTTGATTGCCTACATATAGGTTAGTGAAAAAATAACGAAAGAGTGAAATAGTTCTTCCTCACCGCGGGATGTGTGGGTAACATTTTGAGGTTCGGTATGTTTCTGCCATTCCAAGGCGCGAGTCCTAATACAACCTTCTGCTGTGTTCAATCAGGCTTGGCCGAAGATGCGGTTCTACTTACCCTTTGATCCCTTTGAGGGCGGAGGCATTGATGCAAGCGATGTGTTATGTGGTGAGGAATTTTCTCTCGTCGCATGTTGCCCCTTGTCGACTAATTTTAATCCCGCCCTTTGCGTGGGATTTCATCTTTTCGATGAAGCAAGGTTGATGCCATCTCCGGGCGGTGTGCTAGTAGCCATTTAAATAGGACACTTGCGCCTTCCCTGATGGTGTGGAGCTCGGCGTCTCAGCCCGAGCTCTTACGGGCTGTATCAAGAGAATGGTTTTCGTGGCGATCGTCGTTTGGAATCTGTCGGGGAATCTGTTAGGGATTTGAGATGCGAAAGCGATTCGGTCAGTTGATCTGGACCGCTCAATTGACTTTGGTCCGACATTGTTGGTGTGCTTGATCGAATCTCCTGAACCCATGAACATACATTTTATTGAAAATGGATTAAAGGAGGGGGAAGGTTACCAATATGTCAGTGTAAGACCGCGGTGAGGTCTCGGTGTCCTTTTCTCTGGATGTAAAGGTGCCCTCTGAAATATTTCCCCGGACCCATTTTTCCTTGGCGATGAATATTTTCACTTTCCATTTCATGAGTTCTTGGGGGGTGTCGCCGCTCCTTCATTGTCATGGTAATACGTTATTGCTTGTTTGCTTTATTCTTCCCGGTTGCTTTCCTCCCTTGGGGATGGGTTCGAGTCTGACCGCTCGATGATACTTGGTGGTGATTTTTATTGAGTAGCACGACTGTCGTCCTTCTGAGCTGGTGGTTGTTTTCGACCCCGCGGCCGTGCACGTTCTGCAGCTCCCGCGTCGGGTTGTGGTTCTTTTTAAGGGGTCTTGGTCTAATAGGCCTGAGCCGTTTGGCGTCCCTGGTTTCGCTTATGGTGATCACGATATTTGGTATAGCAATGCTAAAATCGTACTCCGCTGGGCGGGGTTCACCTGCCGGTCGTGCCTTGTCGAATCTGGTTCCATTGGAGATTCCTCGAGGATGTTGTCTTCGGGCTATTTCCCTATTGTTGCGAGGTAGGTTGCATTTTGTGCCCTTCCTCCCATACGTGGCGCATGGATGGTACCTCCACCTGTTTGGCATTAGTTTCTTTGTCGAGAGTTTGCTTGGATATACCGAGCCCGAGGAGGTTCCCGGGCGGTTGTCCATGGCCCTACTCTGTGTCTAGTGTCGGTTGCGGGTATCCGACCAGATCTCAGCTGGGTATCTGATCAAGCTTCATTGAAATGTCCTGGAGTCATTGGGCATGTTTTGTTTAACCTTCGGGGGAAGACCCGGGTTGTCCAGTCGTCCGAAACCGGGAACGATCTCATTCTTCCTATCAGGGAACGGGACACGACTTCCTATGGTGCTTCACTCTCTTTTTATCTAGCCCCAGGTATGTCGAGCTCTTTCGTTACTGCTTTAATGACATCAGTAGTGCTCCTGCAGAGGGGTCTGCTGATATGGTAAGCGGGTTTGCGAGGCCAGGTGCTAGGCTACGGCGCTGCGTCATGGTTTCTTTCGAGAGTGTTTCCTCGAACTTCCTCAACGAGAAGGACTCACACTCATCATCTTGGAGGTCACTGCCTTTGAACGAGTACGCGTAACGCTCATAAGGATCCAAGGTCCTGTCGCACCTGGGGAGATTTGGCATTCCAGATTTCCGTGAAGCGAGCTCTGGGACTGCTTCCTTGGGAGACGATTATTGTATGAACTTCCACGAACCTGACTCGATCCTTTCAAAGAGATCCCCAAGCATCCTTACTACAGTGGGGTTAGTTACCGATCCGTTGTGGCTTGATCTCTCGGGTACTCGCTCGACGTAGAGAGATGTTTCCGGCGCTACTGCGCTAGGAGTCTCCGGGTGACTTTGCAGCTGAGCAATAGCCAACTGCTGTGCCTACAACATTTCAAAAATAACATAAAGACTAACTTCCTGTTCTTCCTGGGCCGGGGTTTTTTGAGCTTCCTATTGGTCGATATGTTGTATGCTACCATCGGTGCGCGAGGCTTTATCAACCTATTGCGCGCCTTGAAAACCTGTATCCGTTTAAATCAATCCAGATGCATTATCGGGGTCTTGCGGCGTCGCGCCAGCCGCTGAAACAGCCACACTGTTTCCATCATGATTTTCGGGGTAGTTGTTCTCGACTTTGCTTACCGAGCCGGACATTTTAACTTGAAATTAAAGGATCTTGGATAAGAAAAAGTGTGAAAGATAATGTGTATTTGTGCAATGAAACCAGCAAAAAAATAATCACTATTATTTTTAGCCACACGGTGGGCACCAAAGGGTTTACCGTGAAAATGGTAACAATAATTGAATTTGTAAATGGGATTCTAAAAATACATGATCTATTCCCGAGCTGGTTGTTAGGGCAGTTGATGCTAATAATTTTAAGTTTAATGATGAAATGCAGGCTAAAACGAGGTAGTAGTCAAACCGAGGGGCTTGTTGCCCGGATGCAGGCCTGATCGATGGGGACCTCGGGGTCCAGGTTTGGGTCGAGCTCGAGCTATTGGGGTCAGCCGAGAATGGATAACAATTGAGGATATGATTAAGCAAGACTCTTTACGACCAATATTGAGCAATATAGTGAAGAACAAGTAAGAGGACGATAGATATTAAAGCGGCCCTGGGCCAGTGAGAATGAGCAAGCTAGAAAAGAGAGAGAGAGAGAGAGAGAGAGAGAGAGAGATATTATTGCACTTGTGGAGAAAATGGAGCAACATCAGTCCCTTACAAAGTGGCATGGATTCCCCTTATATAGGAGGGGGAATACCATATAGTACAGGGTGTATTAAATGTAAAGATGCGGGGATGGGATGACTAGATATGGTACTAGTGCCTATTGACTCTAGCCACTTACCTCGGGAGTCCCCTGTCTTCGTAACCTTTCCTGGGTCGCGGACAGATCCCTTAACCTTAGAGCCTCTGCAGGGCCGCGGATGATCCTCGAGATAGGGAGCTCGATCATAATCCCATAGCCTCGAGGTGCTAACATGATATTATGGTTATACCTTAATAGCAGGAAATAGATTCCCCTGATTTCACCACATACAAACACCAAAACCTACTCCAAACCAAATTTAAAGAACTTTAAAACCTTTAATGAGACAACGTTTCACATTAAGCGCCGAAACACTCTTGGATCGTCCAAAACCCAATTTGAACATACGCCCAAGTCCAAAATCATCATCAGAACCTATTAGAACCGTCAAGCCCTGGTTCTGAGGTCGTTTACTCAAAATGTTGACTCAAGTCAAACTTAGCCATTTTTAGCCAAAATTAAGGAACCAAGTGTTCCGATTTCAACCCGAACCCTTCCAAATTTCGACCTAATTATGACGACTCGACAGTCGTTTCATGAGTTATCACTCTGCTTCCCTATTTCTGCTTCTTCATGCTTTGTTTATCTGTGTTATGTGGTATCGGGTCGGTCGGATCGAATCCAGAATGATTTTTGTAAGGTTTGAGACACTTAGTCTCTTTTAAGGAAACTTACGTTGGAATAGTCAACCAGATGTTGACTTATATGTTAGAGGGCTCGGATGTGAGTTCCGATAGTTCGGTTAGCTTAGGGAGGTGATTTGTGACTTAAGAGCGTGATCAGAATGAGTTTTGGAGGTTCGAAGTAGATTTAGGCTTGAATTGGCGAAGTTGATATATTGGCGATTTCTAGTTGGTAGGCGAGATTTTGATATAGGGGTCGGAATGGAATTCCGAGAGTTGAAGTAGTTCCGTTGTGTCATTTGGGATGTGTGTGCAAAATTTCAGGTCATTCGGACGTGGTTTGGTTGGGTTTTTGATCAAAAGTGTAATTTTGAAGATTTTGGAATTTCTTAGGCTTTAATTCGATGCGATTCGGTGTTTTGATGTTGTTTTGAATGTTCCGAACATTGGAACAAGTTTGAATGAGGTTTTAGGATATGTTGGTACCTTTGGTTGAGGTCCCAGGGGCCTCAGCTGAGTTTCAGATGGTCAATTGGACCATTTCATGCCTTGGAGAAGTTGCAGAATTGCAGGTTCAGCTGTTGCAGAGATTCTTTCTCTGCGATCGTGTAAGGGTTCCTGCGATCGCATAGAAGCTTTTTGAGGTGCAGTCCAGTTTGTTCTTCGCGATCGTGAAGGTTGGGTTGCGATCGCATAGAGGTGAGGAAGTTGTTGATCGCGAACGGGTGGAGTGGGTCGCGTTCGCGCAAAGTTAAGTGAACCTGGGGTCTGGGCTTGAATTTGTTCATTTCGAACGCGGTAGGTAGTCCGCGATCACGTAGAGTTAGTTGCCTAAGCATCGAGTTCGCAAATTATTGTACGTATTCGCATAGAGTAATTTTTGGGAGCTGAGAATTTGTGCTTCACGATCGCGAAGGATTTCCCGCTCGCGATGAAGGAAAATAGGCCTGGGCAGAAGGTTTAAAAGGTCGTCTTATCCGCAAATGTGGGCTTATTCTCTTCCATTGATGGTCATTTTTGGAGCTTTTTGAAGGGGATTGAAGAGGGATTCAAGGGGAATCACATGGAGGTAAGATTCTTGGACTTAAAACTCGATTCTAATGTGAATTCCACCTAGAAAATCGTAGAAATTAAGCCAAAAATTGAAGAACTAGGACTTGAAAATTTAGACCTTTGATTGAGGATTTGAAGGACCATTTGAGGTCGGAATTTAGAACTTTTGATGTGTATGAACTCGTGGGGAGATAAGGAATCTATTGATAAAAATTATTGAATTCCGAGACGTGGGACCGGGGGTCAGGTTTTGGTAATTTCGGGATTTGTGTCATATTTTTTTATTTTTACTTGGGCTTCGTTCCCTTAGTATATTTTGACACCCTCGTTCTGATTTTGGATAGATTCGACGCATGTAGAGGCTGATTCGAGGGGCAAAGGCGTCGCGAGCTAGAGATTTGATCGGTTCGAGGTGAGTAATGATTGTAAATGATGTTCTGAGGGTTTGAAACCCCGGATTGCACATCGTAGTGCTATATTGAGGTGAGGCACACGCTTGATGACAAGCGTGGGGTCGTGCACTATTGGGGTTTGTGACTTGGTCTATCCCGATTGATGATTTTATCGTGTATTTGATGAAATCTATTTGTTATCATCATTATTTGAGTTGAATGCCATATTTGGGCCTTGTGCCAACTATTTGAACCCTTTGGGGATTTTTAATGGTATTTCCTCACTATTTTGACTTTATACTTGAACTCAGTCATGTTATATTTTACTGTTTTTCGTATTCAGCCATGTTTATTCTGTTTTAACACTTACATGATCTTTTAACTAATGTTTTGGGCTGAGAAACATGTTTTACTAATGCCCGAGTGGCTTGTGAGGATTTTGACTGAGTAAGGCCGATGACCTATGTTGTGAGGAAACATTTGATACTGATTATGAGGTCGAGGGCCTGAGATATGTACGCCACGAGGTGACTTGATTGATATGAGGCCGAAGACCTAGTGATGATGTCACGATGTGGCTTGATATTGCGCTTGGGCCGTAAGGGCCCCCTCTAGGAGTTTGTACACCCCTAGTGAGCGCGGCTACCCATTGTGATGTGAGATTGAGCTTGAGGGGCTGGTATTGTTCTATGTGATTGCCCGAGGGGCTGGTACTGTTCTGAGATATTACCCGAGGGGCGGATTTGTTGATACTGTACCCGAGGGGCGAACCTTTATGTGTTTACTTTCCATAATTGACTGTTAATTACCTACTTAATTATTGAAAAAGGCTATTCATTAAACTACATTTGAGTTAAAGGATTTTACCTATCTTTCACTACTTTACTATTTTTAAATGGCTTTCTGCTTTATTATAGAATGCCTTGTGCTTTACGTAATTTCTTGCTTTCAGTCTTTATTTTCATTTGTTACTCACTGAGTTGGAGTACTCATTTTACTCCCTGCACCCCTGTGTGCAGATTTAGGCGTTGTGGAACTTGCTAGTGCGAGTTGAGAGCTCTCGGCAGATATCGGAGTCCACGAGGTAGCTGCTTGACGTCTGCAGTCCCATGTTTCTCCCTCTTTGTCATTTCTATCTCTAGATCAGACGGTTTGTAATATTTTATAGACTTCTCAGACTTGTATTAGAACTTATAGATTCTCATGACTAGTGACACCCCGATATCGAGCTGTGTTGGGTTGTTCTTCCCCGTATTTATGATGTTATCTGCAACTTTGGTTATTTTATCATGTTTCAACTTCTTCTAAATGCTTAATTGTTAATAAAATGGAAAAATGGGAAGTGTTGGCTGACCTTGTCTTCACGAGAGGCGCCATTACGACCGAGTCCGGGTTTAGGGTCATGACACTAACTATCCTCGCAATTCATAAAGCAGTTAAAGCACATACGTAGAGTCTTATTTAGGGAAAGAGGGATCTAGAAAGCAAAACTAACAGTCGGATCGTTACAATGTGTATTTAGTCATGACATATTAAAGCATTCATTCTACTTAGTTAATGCGGAAAAAACTTGAAAATTAAAAAGCATACATAAAATATGCTGGAAATTAACATTGATGTTGATAAAAGTTTCCAAAAAACAAAGCAAAAAATGTCCGAAAATATCCAAAAAAACATAAAAAATAATGTTGGAAACGAAAACTAGGGAGCATATTAAGAAGGAGCGGAAGGCTCAACTTGGGGACTAGAAGATGAAGGCTGGGGATCAACAGGACCAGCCTCTGAACCATCTTTACTTAAATCACCCTTGAAACTTTCATCCTTGTTGGATTCATCATCTAGAACGACATGCCTCCTAACTCGACGCTTCTTCACTTAGGAGCCTTTATCTTCTTCCTCTTCATCAGAGGTACGAATTCTTTATTTTTCCTCTTTGAAGAGGACATATTCAAAATTCGCTCCTGAGCAGTGTAGACATCAAGTCTTACTGTAAGCAGGATGAACTCCGCGTATTACAAATCTTGAAAATCGAAAAGGATATCAAAACAAGCCAAAAAAATCACGATAAATACCGTGGGTATTAACTTTCCATCCAAACTTTTGGGATAGAAATTCGAAGATCTTTGCTCCATGGGAGTAGCAAAGAACATTTTTTCTACCCAATCACGGAAGATAGGAAGCTCACCGAAGACTTTCATAATTGCTGAAAAAGTAGAAAACACGACAAAAAGGTTAGTATTCTAAGAAAGTAAAAATAAAAAAATGAAGAAAAAAAGGGAAACACATACGTGCAAAATTTCACTTTTCAAGGAAAAGTATATTCTCTTCTCCCACTAAAGCACAGGTGTCACACCTCCATTTACTACACTCTGTAAAGGGTATAAATATAAGGGAGTTTTTCCAATTAAAGGACAATCGAAATGGGATTGTTTATTTATTAAAAATCAGAGTCGCCACTTGGGATAATTTATGGTGTCCCAAGTCACCGGTTAAAATCCCGAATCGAGGAAGTTGACTCTTATTTATGGTCCGCGAACACAAAAATCTGAATACGGAATTCTGTTAACCCGGGAGAAGGTGTTAGGCATTCCCGAGTTCCGTGGTTCTAGCACGGTCGCTTAGCAATTTATACTTGGCTTAAATTGTTTAAATATTCATTTTTAGGACCTATGTGCATTTATCTATTAACCGCTTTTTAATTAAGAACATTATCTTGAAATGGGTCACGCGTACGTGTACCCATTTGTTTGACGTGTGAAAAATCATGTCACGCGAACGTGTCCACAATTAATAACACTTTATAAAAAAAAAGAAAGATTTGGCCAAAGTTGCGCGTGTCTAAAGCAAACTATAAACATTTGTTATTTTGTATGATTAAATGGTAGACGGCGCACCTCGGACTATATGAGCCAATTTAATTAATAACCTACGAAAACCCATTTTTATTATTAAGAATGTTTGTTCGAAGTTGCGCGAATGCATACTCTGAATTGGTTTTTAGAATTGTAATCATATCACGCGAACGTGTACACAATCACAATTGTATTTTAAACGGCCCTAAAGGTTTCTCTACGAATATTCAACAATTATTCTTAAAATCAAGTTAGGATTGCTAAGGCCACGAGTTACGGGCTAACTACACTGTGAAAAGCAAACAGGCTAACTCAGGCACATGGATATACAGCCCAGAAGCATTAACGTGGAGAAGGGCCTGGCAGCTCATTTGTTGGGCCCATATTCTTTTGCTTGAAATTACTCTCTTAAATTTGGCCACATGACCAGATCAAAGATCCTGGACAAAGACAAACAAATACAAGCAATTCTACAAAATGCATGGTAGGGTCTGCAAAACTCTATGTAGCAATACAAATGAGTAAACAGTATGAAGTCGACGACTGTAACCCCTGCTGTCCCCTCCTAATCACTTAACTTCCTCTAAATTTGGTTGCTTGACTCAACTCGCGTTGTTCTGCATCACAACAGTTCCAGCGCAATAGTGAATATGCAAATGTCTCCAGCAAACATCAATATCTCTGAATAACAGACTTAGTCTATCAGAGAAACTGAGGCCAACAAAATAATTTTCTATTTTTATTCCTTTTCTTGTTCAAATGAGTGGACAAAGCAAACAGATTCCCTATAAACTTCCATCAGTACTAGCACGAAAGAAGAAGAAGTGTGTTTCAATGGAAATGCAAAAGAAGCTTGAGTTCTAGTTATACATACTATGGTGGCAGTTCATTTAACAAAGTTATTAAGGAGGACAGTGGTTGTAAGTCTTATTATCCAGTGAATGATGAAGCTCGTGGTGTGACCATTAAGTATGAAACTAATGCAACCAGATGCTAAGATAGGCAGCCACGAACTAGGTGATTCACATTTTAAACAGCATTCCCAATTTCCTAGCTGCCAATGCAAGCCTTTCGTTTCAGTAGGTTATGTACACAGTGGACAGAAGAATGAAGTGCAACAGCCTTATTCGCAATCTGAAATCTGGAAGGAACAAGTGATGCACATCTGCTATACAGAAACTAGTCTGCTGAGTCCAGCTGTGACGGGAGTTTTGCACGCCATGCATCATAAGAATGCCAACAGGGGTCTCCTAAACTCTCAGACAAAAGGCAGCTCAGGATTTGTGATAAGAAACTCTCAATTCAAAGGAACCAATTTAGTTCATACATTTTCAGAATAGCAACTTGAATTTGAGTCGCTGCTGCAACCATCGACTAAAATACATTCAGTAACAGTCCCCAAAACATTCAATCACAAGTAAAATCATATCCCCAACAAGCAGTTTATGTTCGAACTCACATTTCAGCTACAGTGCATCAGAAAAATTGACACAATTTGAACAGACTTTACCCTAAAATCTCAGCTAGTCACAATTCAATAAGAAGTTAAATTGAACTTACTAATTTAAGAATGAACTAAGCACACAAGTTACTTGGTGATTAAACTATGGCCAGACCAATAAAATGATCGAACAAGCAGGTTCCACCCTTAAAACCTCATGACTTTGTTTCAGTGCTCAAATTTTAAAAAAACGAGTGAGACGATGTTACACAACCACAGCCATTACATCATTGTGTGCAATCACTCGTCCGATGTAGAATAACCAAGAATACGAAAAACCTGAACCAAGGCCAAAGGAACTCAGCATTCAAAATCAAACAACGAGCACTGACTCTCAAGTAGTCTTAAACAAAATCATAACAAACATGAACACATGAAACAGAACCATGAGTAATGGAAAGACGGAGAAGAGATGAACCTGAAATTGCAAATCTCCTTTATAACAATTACAGACTCGACAATACACCTCTCGACTCCAAATCTTAGCAAGGTTTAGCAGCAAATCAACAAGACGACAGTAGAAAACCAAACTCGAACTTCAATTTTATCTCCTTGGAACTCAAATCTAGATTCAGAAAGAAAAAAACAGAAATAGTTGTATGCGACTTTCTCTGAAACTTTGAAAGGATTCTTCAAAGGAGAAAACAAACCGAAAACCATCAGTTTTGGAGCCTTTTTAAACCCTTTTTCAAAAAATTCTTTCTTTTTTGAGTCCCCCTTCACAAAATCGGATAAGGCTTCTTTTGAAGACCAATCCTTGATGAATGTGGGGCTCGTATTGAGTGAAATCAATCCAAGACCTCACACTCATCCAGCATCTCGTCTCCTGAGCCTTCCAATCGTGCGATAAAACTCGAATTTGAGCGAGTGAGAGGAGAGGGGAATCTTTGGTGTCAGAAACCATTAGAAATGGTGATTAGGAGAGATGGGGAACGCGTGAGGCGAGATTTGGGATTCACTCGCCCGAATCTGGACTGAATTTGGGGCCTGGTTCGAGCGATTTGGAGAAGAAGAACAGTAGGCATCGTTTGGGACTTTAGGGCTCATCGCTTGTTTCATTTGGGTTTAACCCATTATTTGGGGGGCAGGTCGGGTTGCAGACGGGTTGGCCGGGCGGGTTTGGCGTAATTGGGATGGGGTGGAGGATTTCAATTTGGACTTGGACAAGAAAATTGGGGATGGGTCCAATTGGTATTGCTCTTCCTTTTATTTTCACCTATTTCAATTTTTCCAAAAGTTCTCTTTGTTTTTTTTTTCAAGATTAAATAAAAATCTAAATTAATTCCTAGAACTTAATTTACCTAACAAACACTAATTAAACCCAAATGATAATTATCACAATTAAAAAAATAAATTAAAGGGAAAGCTACTTAAAATCAAAATTAAAAATTAAAAATGCAAATTAAACTATTTTTGTGTAATTTTCCTTTTATAAACAACCTAATTGCTTAATTAGCCCTAGAATATTAAATTAAATCCTGAATGCAAACGCACATATATTTTTGTATTTTTCGTTAATTAAAATGCATAGACAAAACAGAAAATACAAACAATTAACAGAAATGCTACAAAAATCTACGAAATTTGCAAATAATGAAAGAAATTATTTTGTTTTGAATTTGTGGGAGTAATTCATATAGGGCAAAAATCTCATGCTCACAACAGGTTGGGACAGTCACGAACCGAGCATACCAATCTTGGTTGCAGTCATCCTCAAGACTAACTAAGACACGTTTGCTTCTCGTTGTAAGTGTGAAACACCCTTGCGAAAAAGCTTTGAGGAATACAAATGGAGGAGATGCCAAAAAGAGAAAGGGGTGAAGACTAAACCCTACAAATAGCAAAGCCAAGCTATTGCCCTCGACATTATCAGGCCTATTCGCCCGAAGCAAATGGTGAATGGCGGCAGAACTCTATAATCAATGGGTCAATTAGAGGTTTGAATCCTAGGTTGAAAGGATAAGATTAGATAAACGAATAACCTTCGCGGTAGGTGGTTATTCAGTCAACGACACTAGGGGCTATGATTTGGAAATTAGATTTCCAATGACATTCTCGGCTTATGAGAGAAAGAAGACTAGATGTGATAGGAGAAGGATAGTGATCAGCAAGGTTAAGTGCCGCTATGGAGGAAACTTCTTTCTTCCATTTCTCACAACTAGAGATAAAAAAAATAATTATTGGGGAACCATATCTAAAACTAAAGGTTCAGGCAAAGGTTCATTTTGATCCCTAGCTTTGGAAAAAGATCTAGGGGTGGATAAGGAAGAAGTATTGGAGGAAGAAGAAGGTTTTGAAGAATTTTTCTTAGAAGAGGTGGTGCTCCGACTTGATATGGAACCTAGGCTACGAATCCTACCACCTTCATTCCTACCTGTAAAGCCTCAAAAATTTTTCTAACAAGATTTAAGCCGAACTCGAACTTAAGAGAATATTTTGCGAGACCTCGAAGTGCTTGAGAAGCCACACGAGGGTAATAAGATCATCACAATACTCGAGCATGAAGGTAAGATAGATTTAAGGTCCTCAAGTTGTATGGTTAAAGTCATAACTTGGAATGATTGAGCAAAGGGGGCAGAAAGGATTCCAGCAGACATGCGTAGCCTATGCAGGTTGCGTAGGCACACACAGAATGAAAAGTGAGGGCGAGTCTTTTGTTGCGTAAGCTACGCAAGTCTGCGTATTGAAGCTGCATAGGCTACGCAATTTGCCTATGCAAGCCATCTTCTATAAAAATTGGGGAGTTCGGGGAGAGAGAAAGAAAATTCATTTTTGGCTAAGTTTTGGGTTCTAGAGAGAAGGTGGAGCATTCCCAACCCAAATACACATCAAAGGTGAGTTTTATAGTATTTTTCCAATTAATTAACACTATTTAATGGTAGTATTAACATCTACGTGGATTAAAATTCATAGAGATTTCCCTAATCTTCAAAAATCATTCAAAAGGGTTCAAGTTAGGGTTTGAGCTACAAGAGGTAAATTCTCTCCCCTACACTTAAATACATATATAGATTAAGTATTTGGAATGTATTGTGAAGTAGAAAGTACCAATTAGTTGAAGAATTATGCTAGTCTTTGAAATGGGTATTGTGAGTTAGGGTTCTTGAATGGAGAAGAAGATGAATAGTGAATTTTTGAATCTTGTTAAGATGGTTGGTGATTCTAGTGCTTCAATAGCTTAATCATGATTAAGTATTGAATTGTATAACATGTATTAGTCTTAAAGGCCAATGGTGGAAGCAACTAAGGATAAAAGGGATATGTATGGGTGAATTGGTCTTGTTGAAGACTTATTGTTAACTTGTGAACCTTAAATCGGTATCGACATATATTTGGATCATTTTGATGTCTTGGGATATCTAATGTAGATATTGGCTTGTTGGCGACGTTTGAGAGCTATAAATGAATTGGTGCTTCATACTATTATTTTGAAGTTTGGACTTGAGGTAAGTTGATTAATACTTACTTTTCTTGAGGGATTTTCTCTAAACTCATATTTGAGTTATTTCATGAGTTTGTTTGTAAATGTTCATTCATACTTGTGGGGACAAGCGGGAAATGATGTTACCATGTATTTTGAGTTGTATTGCATAAAGAAAGTTTTGTTGTTTTACAATTGGAAAACCTTATTTCTAAAGATTTGATGTCAAACGATGCTTGAGAAAAATATTATAAGATTTATTCAAACTTGAGTATTGGAAAGAATATAAAATATTTGAGTGCTAAAGATGTATTTTTATGAAAAGTATTTCCTTTTGAAACTTGATTAATGGATAGAACTTGTACCTTTGAAAGATGTATGGTAATTTGCTAAAGGCTTTAACATGAAAAGATCATATATTTGATTGTTTTATTCAATTGGTTTAGTTTGGCCATAAGCAATGATTTGATAAAAATAGATTCTTTGAGGCTAATATGCTATGAATCTATTTTTGAAATATTAAATGTTTGGGGAGTTATTAGTGGAGACCACCAAGATTGGTTCGAATGTTGAGTTCATTACTATAGAACTACACGTGCCGGTGTAGGGACACATTCCAAGGTTAAGCCGAGGTTTGTGGGATAATGTCTTCTATTGTGAGAGCAAATGATCATTACTTAAAGTAATGAGGTTAAGCCGACTCGTACAATACTATGCGAAGCCGTCCCGACAAGTAGGGTCAAATACTTATTGCTAGGTCGATTACCTAGTAGTTGTTTATTATGTTGGTGTTGATATAGTACTCCCGGTAAAAGATAAAGAAGACTTTCTTATGTTTAGGCCTAAGGGGCCGAAAGTGATTTTATTGACTTAATGAAGTTGAAATGATTTTACATGATTTTTATTAGAATCATGGGTTGGTATGAAAGTTTTAAAAGTTTGTATCATGATTTACAGTTTTCTAGTCTTTTTATTTAAAATGATAAAGAGCATGAATTAATATAATTGTTATCATTTTGTATCAATGTCGGTTGCATTATTTTTGTAAAGCCTTGTCCCAGGAACTTGAGTTAGAGAGAGTCTATGACACTTATTGAGTATCGCCGTGGTGTACTTAGCCCTCAGGGGCCTCTCTCTAGGGTCCCACTTAGAGGGTCCCACTTACTTTACATGTTTTCAAGATGAGACGTGGTACATGATGAGCTGATGGGGCAATTGGATTACTCTCTTTTCGAAGCATATAGCAAGGCACCACTTCTTTTCCGTGGTAGTCTTCATGTTGATCTTACTTACTTTTGGTTGGGTTTGTCCCAAGTATTTACATCATCATTGTATCTTAGAGATTCCATAGAAAGTTGTTATTTTTTTGTAGTTGTAATCGAGAGTTATCTTAAGTCATGCATGAAAGAAATATTGTCATTCTTTTGTATTTTTCAATTATTGAAAAATAATGGATTTAAAGATCTTGTTTCATGTATGGTTTTAATCATTTAAAATGATTGTGTTTTCAAAAAGGTTTCCGCATGTATTTATTTTGCATATAGATGGACATTCTTGTACGGTTTGGTTCGTTCGGGTTAGATAGTGTGCTGGGTGCGGTCACGTAATTTTGGATCGTGACAAAGATGGTATCAGAGCATTAGGTTCTAATTCGAGTCCTAGGAATTCTATGGAATCGTGTCTAGTAAAGTTCTCCTTATTGGTGTGTTGTGCACCACACCCATATCGGGAAGGCTACATAGACATTGTAGGATTGTCTCATTCCTTTCTTCTCACTCTAGATAGTGCGTTAAAGCTTGAAGTGAGGAAAAAAATAGTCTGTATGTATTGACATGCTGGCGAGGTTTACGAAGGAGAGTGCTAAGCATAATACTTGAGATTTATGTAACGACTAACTACTAGATGAGCTTCCAAGAAAGAGTCGATGCCTCTATATATGAACATATGGGAAAATATAAGAAATGAAATAAAATGGGTTCAAATCGAATGATGAAATAATGAATCATATTTGTTTTGCCAAGAGCTAATGACTGCTTGAAGGAAGATAAGATGGGAATCTCATTGACTGTTGTCGTGATACATCGAGAATTGCAGGAAGGTTGTGCTACCAAAAAGAATAATCGCATCTTGAGAGGGAATGACCCTAGTGACCTGGTATATGGTTGGGATTGCTCGGCAAAAAGGGCATGGATATAATATGTCAGCTACCAGTTGTGAAAGGCAAGTAGAACAAGAAGATGTAAAGTTCAGTCGAGTGAATATTATAGTTTTGAGTCGACTAAAGGAGTTCATATCCCAAGATTTTTATAGATGGATACTGAAAGTTGATGCGGGCCATATGGACACTAGGTATGATAGGTTGTAGTCATTATCATATCACATGAGCTAACA
Source organism: Nicotiana tabacum (assembly GCF_000715075.1). NCBI lineage: Eukaryota > Viridiplantae > Streptophyta > Magnoliopsida > Solanales > Solanaceae > Nicotiana > Nicotiana tabacum. The sequence continues at coordinate 86,874,823 of NC_134080.1, forward strand.
ACGACCCATTTAGAGTATCAAGCATGTTTCTGAGTGATCCAGGCATTATGAAGGGCATTAATTGTTAATAATAAATATCGATATACATTGAAATAATGTAAGGATACTTGAATGGATAAGTAGAAGACATGCCAAGGTACGAAGTGTACACAAGGCGTAACCATGGAGGCTAAAGGAGTAACATAAAATGTCTAGAAGGCAAGTTGTCATGAAAGAAAAATATTAAAGTTATACAGATGAGGTATGTTTCATTTTGATATTGATAAATTTGTGAAAGGTAAAGTTTCGAGAATATGCTCCAAAACTCTTTAAATGGGCCAACGGAGCAGCTAAACTCTTAAATTGTAAAAATGGTTGAATGTGTCAAATAAAGTACGATGCTAAGTTAATACTTTTGATGGGTGGTAAAATACTACATAAACGAATTAAGGCTAAAGAGCTGGAGAACAGTAATATTACGTTTCGAAAGTCGATGAGTTGTAAGTGTTTTAAAGATATGTATTGATGTCTCATGCATCCTAAAGATGTTATGTGGAAATGGGGCTAAGGATATCCTTTTAGATATGGAGGTTCACATTGTGTAAACACATGTTAAATGGCATGGGTAGTAAGGGGATGATCGAAAAGGAAAAAAAGAAAGAAAAAAAAGGGTACAGAGGCATGGTTTGAAAATCTATGTGGCATGTAAAGATAGGTTGTGGGTTGCTTGTATTATTATCACAAAAAAAGAGTTATTATTAAAAGCTGCATAAATTTATGATATACGAATTCATGTGAAAAATTCGTACTTGTTCAAAATGGTTAAGCTTCGGCTAGAACCTAAGAGGGTCGTGGTTGCTAATAACATATTCGAGCATCGACTCAGAAGCATAAGGAAGTTGTACTTGTAGAAAAATATATGTGAATATGAACGCATGAATAACACAACAGAGTTGTAGTCTAGATGCAGATCTCATCTAATATCAATGAGCGTGGACGTTAGTAAAGTTATGAGGTCTGTACAAATACAGAAAGAGAAATATGTTAATCATAATATTGTAGTAAGGGTGAAGAATGATTATACCTAGCAACATGAGTTGTGGGTTAAAAGTGTCGTGGTATTTAAGAAGGGAACGGAACCAAGAGAGCTCCGATGAGTGTGGAAATTCGATCTTATCATCGGGATCTAAAGATATCACAAATATGATGATCATGAGATCGGAGTCAAACTCAGTCAAAAGTGGAGACTATGAGAAGAGATTCTTGATTGGGAAATAAATGATCCTTAACAATAGAGTAGACATATAAGTGTACTGGGCAAGTGTACTTATGGTTTAAAGACTTTTTAAAGTATATGGAAGAAGCATAGAGGCTTGTGAATGGACTTACTCTTAAGTGAGGGAAAGCCATACATGTAATTTCACCAAAAAGGTGATGGGTAAAGGAAAGAGAGAACTTACTTGGCGGAAAAAGAAAAGACAAGTTGAATTTATCAAGTACCTTTTGGGAGGAAATAAGTACAGGAAGAATAAATGAGGTTGCACCAGGGCTACAAGCTTGATGTAAATGAAACAGATACAATATTTTTATTATGGAATTTAAAGAGATAGATTGTTATTGTTCGAACAAGTTGCCAATGAACAAACAAATGGTACAAATGAGTCTTAGAAGTTCGGGTTAGGTATGAACCGACTTGAATACTTGAATAGTAGTTCAAAAAAAAAAGAGGGGTGAATAAATATGAAAATATTATTGCGCAAAAGTAGGTGGAGGGAATTGAGAAATATCTTTCCGAGTGTATTCCTAAACAGGAAGTGGGCTATGTAAGTTAAGACATGATTCCTAAGTGGATTCAGCATGTCGGAAGGGAGCAATAATATTTAAGAGGTGAAAATACCATCGGGGTATATTGAAGGCCAAGTGTCAAAGTCCTACATGTAGTGGTGATATTATGATGATAAACAACTCCTAGCGAATGGAACCACAAGCATCAATAATAAGAAATCGATAGTTGGTGTGTGTCACAAACTTAGTAATAGTAGGGAATAAATATTTTCTACAAAAAAGGGCATGTTAGCTATGACGATTAACACGTTGAGGATTGAAGAAATTCCAGTTTTGAGTTCCGTAAGGTCGAGGAGATAAACTACACGTTATTGGCGAACAAGGTAAGACAATGTCGTGCTTGACTTTTGAAGGGATGAAGTAATGTCTAAATAGATACAGATAAACTGAAGTCTCAAGAGTTTCAAATGGATGAATGACATCATGAATAATATCCAAATAAAGGAGTTGCATGATTTTGAATCTTTTTCGCGAGAAAGTTGATAAATGGGATCCTAACCCATAAAGAAAAACTCTTAAGTGCGAATTTAGTCAACAAGTTTGAAAATAGAGGACAAATTATGTAATGTTACTTTAAGCCTTATGGTGAAACTTTGGTTCTAAGAGAACTATAAAAGATGTAGGGATGGAAATAAATATATGGCATCTCAATGTGACGACCCGGCCGGTCGTCTTAAGAATTTATGCCCCGATCCCTTATTAACTGCCTTCCCCAATTTTATTTCTGCTATTTTGATTTGCCGGGATGTACGGTTTTGAATTTCGGAGTTTTGGGACACTTAGTCCCTAAATAAGAGCTTAAGTGTTGGAAAGCTAACTATAGTCAGAACAGTGTGAAGACGGCCTCAATGGAAATCTGATAGTTTCGGTAGCTCCGTTAGGTAATTTTTGGCTTAGGAGCGTGTTCGGATTGTGTTTTGGAGGTCTGTAGCTAATTTAGGCTTGAAATGCCGAAAGTTGAAATTTTGAAGTTTCCGGTTCGATAGCGAGATTTTGATCCGACGGTCAGAATGGAATTCCGAGAGTTGTAGTAGTTCCGTTGTGTCATTTGGGATGTGTGTGCAAAATTTCAGGTCATTTGGATGAGGTTTGATAGACTTTTTGATAGAAAGCGTGTTTCTAGAGTTTTTGGAATTCTTAAGCTTGAATCCGATGAAAAATAGGTGTTTTGATGTTGTTTTGAGCGTTCCGAAGGTTGGAACAAGTTTGAATGATGTTTTAAGATTGGTTGGCAGGTCTGGTTGAGGTCCCAGGTGCCTCGGGTGTGTTTCAGATGCTCAATGGGTCATTTTGGAACTTGTAGAATTGCAGAAAAATCTGGTATCTCGTTTCCTTAATCGCGTTCGCGACCTTCCCTCCGCGTTCGCGCAGTATAATTTCAAAGGGTGATTAAATTGATTTTCACGATCACATTATTTGGCTCGTGATTGCGGAAGTCTTCCCCCTCCTCCTTTGCGTTCGCATCCCTCTTTCCGCGTTCGCGTAGTAGAACTAGGAGTCGGGGGTACAGTGACCTTTTTTCCCTTCGCGTCTGCATTGATTTGTCCGCGAACGTGTAAGCGTGCCCTTTTCTTCTTCGCTTTCACGTGCCCCATATCGCTTTAGCGTAGCCCAGTTCAGGAGCTATCAATTTTTACTCTTCGCGATCGCAGGTCACTTTTCGTGATCGCGATGAACAAAACACCTGGGCAGAATTTAAAACCCAAAATCGAAGGTTTAGACCATAATTCATATTTTGGACTTGGGAGCTTGGGAGATTGCGATTTTTGAAGATATTTTTACCTGGGTGATTTGGGTAAGTGATTCCTACTCAGTTTAGACTAATTTCCATGAATCTATACTTAAATGCATTCTTTAATTTCATAATTTTGGTGGAAATTGGGGGAAACGTTCTTAGACCAAGAAATTGAGTTTTGATTAGAGATTTGACATCGGATTTGGATAATTTTGGTATGGTTAGACTCGTGAGAGTGTGAGGATTCTGAAACTATAAATTTTACCCGATTCCGAGACGTGAGCCCGAGGGGCGTTTTGGCCATTTTACCTAATTTTGCGTATTAGCTTAGAATTTCTTTGTAGAATCAGTTACTTGAAGTGTTATTTACATTATGAAATTGAATTGAATAGATTTGGGTCATTTGGAGTCAAGTACTCGTGGCAAGAACGTGGTCTCTGGTTAATTTTTGAGCCGGTTCGAGGTAAGTGGCTTGTCTAACTTTGTGTGGGGGACCTTCCCCTTAGGATATGATATATTTGATAATTGAAATGCTTTGTACGTGAGGTGACGAGCACGTACTTGAGCTAATTGTTGAATATCCGATTTTCGGTTCGATAGCGAAATTTTGATCCGAGGGTCGGAATGGAATTTCGAGAGTTGCAGTAGTTCTGTTGTGTCATTTGGGATGAGTGTGCATAATTTCAGGTCGTTTGGACGAGGTTTGGTAGACTTTTTGATCGAAAGCATGTTTCTAGAGTTTAGGAATTCTTAAGCTTGAATCCGATGAAAAATAAATGTTTTGATATTGTTTTGAGCGTTCCGAAGGTTGGAACAAGTTTGAATGATGTTTTAGGATAGGTTGGCAGGTCTGGTTGAGGTCCCGGGGGCCTCGGGTGTGTTTCAGATGCTCAACGGGTCGTTTTGGAACTTGTAGAATTGCATAAAAATCTAGTATCTGGTTTCCTTAATCGCGTTCGCGACCTTCCCTCCGCGTTCGCGTAGTGTAATTTCGGAGGGTGATTAAATCTTTCTTCGCGATCGCATCATTTGGCTCGCGATCGCGGAAGTCTTCCCCTCCTCCTTCGCGTTCGCATCCCTCTTTCTGCGTTCGCGTAGTAGAACTAGGAGCCGGGGGTACAATGACCTTTTTTCCCTTCACGTCCCCATTGATTTGTCCGCGAACGCGTAAGCCTGCCCTTTTGTTCTTTGCGTTCGCGTGCCCCATCTCGCGTTCGCGTAGCCCAGTTCAGGAGCCATCAATTTTTACTCTTTGCGATCGCAGGTCACCTTTCGCGATCGCGATGAACAAAACATCTGGGCAGAATTTAAAACCCAAAATCTAGGGTTTAGACCATAATTCATATTTTGGACTTGGGAGCTCAGGAGATTACGATTTTTAAAAAGATTTTCACCTGGGCGATTTGGGTAAGTGATTCCTACTCGGTTTAGACTAATTTCCATGAATATATACTTAAATTCATTCTTTAATTTGGAAATTTTGGTGGAAATTGGGGGAAAAGTTCTTAGACCAAGAAATTGAGTTTTGATTGAGGATTTGACATCGGATTTGGATAATTTTTGTATGGTTAGATCGTAAGAGTGTGAGGATTCTGAAACTATAAATTTTACCCGATTCCGAGACGTGGGCCCGAGGGGCGTTTTGGTTATTTTACTTAATTTCGCGTATTAACTTAGAATTTCTTTGTAGAATCAGTTATTTGAAGTGTTATTTACATTATAAAATTGAATTGAATAGATTTGGGCCATTTGGAGTCAAGTACTCGTGGCAAGAACGTGGTCTCTGATTGATTTTTGAGCCAGTTCGAGGTAAGTAACTTGTCTAACCTTGTGTGGGGGATCTTTCCCTCAGGATATGATATATTTGATAATTGAAATGCCTTGTACGTGAGGTGATGAGCGCGTATTTGAGCTAATTGTTGAAAATCCAGTTTTTCCTTAAGTATTTCAATTGAGTTCTTTTTTCTGTTTTATTCTACTTGTGAATTTAACCTGTTGCTAGTTTAGAAAAGCATGTTTAGTTGACTTAATTACCTATTTGCTTAAATTGCCTTAATTGCATTACATAAAGCATGTTAGGCTAGAATTAACTGTTTACTTGGTATAGAATTTAGCTTAATTGGATATTCTTGTGTTGTTGCTGTGTGTTTTTACTTTGGGACTACGGGACGGCATCCCGGGAGATCCCTGGTACGTATTTATGATCTGAACTGAGGTGGACGATACCAAGAGGTCCCTAGCACGTATATTGAGGATACCAAGAGATCCTCGGGATACCAAGAGATCCCTAGTATATATTGAGGATACCAAGAGATCCTCGGGATACCAAGAGATCTCTAGCATATATTGAGGATACCGAGAGATCCTCGGGATACCAAGAGATCCCTAGTATATATTGAGGATACCAAGAGATCCTCGAGATACCGAGAGATTCCTAGCATATATTGAGGATACCAAGAGATCCTCGGGATATCAAGAGATCCCTAGCATATATTGGGGATACCAAGAGATCCTCGGGATACCAACAGATCCCTAACATATATTGAGGATACCAAGAGATCCTCGGGATACCAAGATATCCCCGGTTATTATCCTTGTTATGAGTGGTACTTCCTTGTGGTTTGCATTCATCTCTGTTTCTGTTATTATACTCTTATTATCTTGTGTAGATTCTTACTGTAGATTTTCAATTGTACTGCTTATCTTATTCTGTCATCTTTATATTTATTTAATCTCAATAGGGCCCTGACCTTCCTCGTCACTACCCAACCGAGGTTAGGCTTGGCACTTACTTAGTACCGCTATGGTGTACTCATGCCTCTTCTGCGCATGTTTTTCATGTGCAGATCCAGGTACAGCTACTCAGGCCTATCATCCTTGAGGAGGCGACTACTGTAGAGACTTCGAGGTACATTTGCCGCATCCGCAGACCGAAAAGTCCCTTTCTATTCCTACTTTTTAGTACTTAGCCTTCTGTATTTACTGTTCTTGTTAGACATTCCGGAATTAGAGCTATGTAATACTTCTTAGCTTGTGATTCGTGGGTTTCCGGGTCTTGGATTTATGTTTTGGTATTGAGAGTTAAATATGGTGTAAGCCTAGCGGCACATTTAAACACTGTTATTACTTTATTACTATTTTAAATTGTTTTACTTCCGTAAATTTTGGTTTTCTTCCGCAATTTAGGCTTACCTAGTCGTAGAGACTAGGTGTCATCACGATGGTTCACGGAGGGCGAACCAGGGTCGTGACACTCAAGTGTAAAGCTGTTATTCGGACGGACTTCACTAAGAACATAGTTTAAGAAATATGATATAATATTTATAAAATGGAATTGTTAATGAAAGGTGTTGCAATGTCCAGATAGAAGTGCCTTCTTTTTGGAGGTTGCGTATGGTTTCTAAAAAGAGCGAAGGTGTACACGTGAGTTTACTTTGCTACCGGAACTACCTTTAAAGATTTGATGTGTTAGTTGTCTAACTACGAAAATATGTGGATGGAGATACGTGTGATTTATACAGATAATGTTAAAGGTGATGCTATTCTTTATTCTTGGTAGTATGTTTGGATATTAATAGTTATGGTTTGATTTACGATGAGTGATCAATTGAGTTTCTTGTTATACAAGTTCGTGGTTAGGAATTCAAATTATTGCTTCAGCTAAAGTATATTAGTGTAATCATGACTTTGAGGAGGACACTTGGGTGGCCTAGGAGAATATGAAAATTAGATATCCACACTTGTTGAGAACTACATTTATGACTACTTCTTAGAAACTTCAAATTTGGTGAATATCGTATTTTGACTCCATGGAGCGAGTAAGCAATTTATTTATCTTAATTATAAGTTGAGGGTTGCACATATTATTAGTGTGTTGATTAAGTTATTGACAATGATGGCTAGATTTGACTCATTATAATACTTTATCGTTGTGATGCCGAAAGTGGCTATGCAACTATGATTTGAGGCATATGAGGTCGTTGTTATATTGTTAATATTGTTGGTATATGTGGAGCAGCGTTGGCTTCTTTATTTGTATAAAGAAAATTAAGATAGGCCTAGAAACAAAGGAAGCTCTGCCGAAATTTTTGAGAATTTGGAGAGTTAGTCAAAAGGGATGAGTAATAATGAGGTCATTTGGTGCAATGGTCTAGAAGGGTAATGATTGGATATTTGAACTTAATTACGTCTTTACTTTGACATTCGAGGACGAATGTTTCTAAGTGGGGGAGATTGTAAAGCCCCAAAAAGTTTTCTAACAAGATTTAAGCCGAACTCGAGCTTAAGAGAATATTTTGCGAGACCTCGAAGTGCTTGCGAACCCACATGAGGGTAATAGGATCATTACAACACTTGGGCATGAAGGTAAGAGGGATTTAAGGTCCTCAAGTTGTATGGTTAAATTCATAACTTGGAATGATTGAGCAAAGGGGGATGAAAGGATTTCAGTAGACCTGTGTAGCCTTCTTGCGTAGCGTATGCAAGCTGCATAGGAAAAAGCAAAAAACAAAATGAAAAGTGAGGGGGAGTTTTTTGTTGCGTAGGCTACGCAATTTGCCTACACATGCCATTTTCTATAAAAAAAAATAGGGAAGTTCAGGGAGTGAGAAAGAAATTTCATTTTTGCCTAAGTTTTGGGTTCTAGAGAGAAGGTGGAGCATCCCCAACCCAGATACAGATCAAAGGTGAGTTTTATAATATTTTTACAATGGATTAACACTAGTTAATTGTAGTATTAACATCTACATAGATTGAAATTCATAGGGATTTCCCTAATCTTCAAGAATCATTCAAAAGGGTTCAAGCTCCAAGAGGTAAATTCTCTATCCTACACTTAAATACATCTATGGATTAAATATTTGGAATGTATTGTGAAGTAGAAAGTACCAATTGATTGAAGAATTATGCTAGTCTTTGAAATGGATATTGTGAGTTAGGGTTCTTGAATGAAGAAGAAGATGGATAGTGAATTTTTGAATCTTGTTAAGATGGTTGGTGATTCTATTGCTTCAATAGTTTAATCATGTTTAAGTATTGAATCTTATAACATGTATTAGGCTTAAACGCCAATGATGGAAGCAACTAAGGATAAAAGGGATATGTATGGGTGAATTGGTCTTGTTGAAGACTTATAGTTAACTTGTGAACCTTAAATGGGTATCGACATATATTTGGATCATTTTGATGTCTTGGGATTTCTAATGTAGATATTGACTTGTTGGCGACATTTGAGAGCTATAAATGAATTGGAGCTTCATACTATTATTTTGAAGTTTGGACTTAAGGTAAGTTAATTAATACTTACTCTTCTTGAGGGATTTTCTCTAAACTCATATTTGAGTTATTTTGTGAGTTTGTTTGTAAATGTTCATCCATACTTGTGGGGACAAGCAGGAAAGAATGTCACCATGTATTTTGAGTTGTATTGCATAAAGAAAGTTTTATTGTTTTACGATTGGAAAATCTTGTTTCTAAAGATTTGATGTCAAACGATGTTTGAGAAAAATGTTATAAGTTTTATTCAAACTTGAGTATTGAAAATAATATAAAATATTTGAGTGCTAAAGATGTATTTTTATGAAAAGTATTTTCTTTTGAAAGTTGATTAATGGATAGCACTCGTTGTATCTTTGAAAGATGGATGTTAATTTGCTAAAGGCTTTAACATGAAAAAGATCATATATTTGATTGTTTTATTCGAATGGTTTAGTTTGGCTATGAGCAATGATTTGATAAAAATAGATCCTTTGAGGCTAATATGCTATGAATCTATTTTTGAAATATCAAATAATTTGGGAGTTACTAGTGGAGACCACTGAGATTGGTTCAAATATTGAGTTCGTTACCATGGAACTACACGTGCCGGTGTAGGGACACATTTCAAGGCTAAGATGAGGTTTGTGGGATAAAGTCCCCCATTGTGAAGGCAAATGATCATTACTTAAATTAATGAGGTTAAGTCGACTCGTACAACACTACGGGAAGCCGCCCAAGTAGGGTCAAATTCTTGTTGCTAGGTCGACACCTAGTATTTATTTCTTATGTCAATGTCGGTATAGTATTCCCAGTGAAAAGGTAAAAGATAATTTTGTTATATTTAGCCTAAGGAGCCGAAAGTGATTTCAATGACTTAATGAAGTTGAAATGATTTTACATGATTTTTATTAGAATCATGGGTTGGTATGAATGTTTTAAAAGTTTGTATCATGATTTACATTTTTCTAGTCTTTTCATTTAAAAATGATAAAGAACATGAATTGATATAATTGTTATCGTTTTATATCAATATTGGTTGCATTATTTTTGTAAAGCCTTGTCCCAGGACTTGAGTTAGAGAGAGTCTATGATACTTATTGAGTATTGCCGTGGTGTACTCAGTCCTCAGGGGCTCCTCTCCAGGGTCCCACTTACTTTACATATTTTCAGGATGAGACGTGGTACATGATGAGCTGATAGGGCAATAGGATGACTCTCTTTTCGAAGCATATAGCAAAACACCACTTCTGTTCCGTGGTAGTCTTCATATTAATCTTACTTATTTTTTGTTAGGTTTGTCTCAAGTATTTACTTCATCATTGTGTCTTAGAGATTCCATAGATAATTGTTATTCTCTTGGAGTTGTAACCGAGAGTTATTCGCAAGTCATGCATGAAAGAAATATTGTCATTCTTTTGTATTTTTTAATTATTGAAAAATAACGGATTTAAAGATCTTGTTTCATGTATGGTTTTAATCATTTAAAATGATTGTGTTTTCAAAAAGGTTTCCGTATATATTTATTTTGCATATAGATGGACATTCTTGTACGGTTTGGTTCGTCCGGGTTAGATAGTGTGACGGGTGCCGGTCACGTGATTTTGGGCTGTGACACTACTTCTGATCGGAGCTATAGTAGAAATAAGTTCATCCACTATAATAGCACACCGAGGATCAGAAGATGAAGAAGGGTTTGAACATTGTGAAGTCATTGTTAGGTAAAGCAAAAGCATGGGGAGAAAAGGAGAGTTGCAAAGAAGACTTAGAGAAAACGAAAGAGAGTACGATAAGTTTTGGAAGATGCATGATACGGTATTTATAAGGGAAAAATGTCATCACGAACCGTCATCATGGAACCGTCACGTCGAACTGACAGAGCTGTAGAAACCCTAAAAAGCCGTTGCAAACTGCAGAGCCAATCACGACAAGACACATGTATCGAGCATTAAATGGATGAGACATACGTCTCTTCACTTCTGAAGTAAATCATAATGATATCGGGAAAAAACGCCAAGGCATTCCCGTCATAAATAAACTCTCCACTTCCCAAGTATTCAGTTGAGAATATTTAGAAAGTGGAGGGACTATCTGCATTGGTGAAAAAATAGACTCGCCACGGGGACTAATGATATGCTGACAGGTGGCATAAGAGTCAAAATAATAAAGAAGAATGGAGATTAGAGAAAGCATAGGTAAAACACCCACGTGATCGCTTACAAAGATACAATACCAGATAACTGGAAACAAAGAGATAGGCGCGTGATGGATAATTAAAGACAACGAGGAAGCTTGGTTCATTCATAGCCGCGAATATGGAAAGATATCAGCATAATCCCTAGTTGCGGGCGATTGGCTGTTATTACCATAATCGTCACAATTACCCATGTAACAGGTAATCAGTGTAATAAATATTAGTAACAAGCAAGAATTGAGTAGGCCAAAACAGTTGCATATTGTTCCCTTATATAAACCCCTCTTATCATATCTTGTACTCTCATCGAGAAAATCACGAAATTATATTGTCAATTGCTTATATTTTTACTCTATGCTATTTGAGGAGCTCATTTTCTCCTTTTGGAAGGAAAATGCGATTATCAATAAGATTTCTTTTTCCTTAATCTCTCAATATTCTATTTCCATTATTTTGCTATCCATCTATTTTAGGAAAACTGAGGTAAAATTGGTTATTAGAAACCCGAATTAGTTTTTTATTTGCTTTGACCACAAAAATTATTTTTTGGTCAAACATCTAAATATGCATTACTTGTAATGCAATGTAATGCTCAGACCGAATTGCAACTGCTCCAACTGTGAGGGAGAAAGAAGATGAAAAGGGAAAGAAGCATTAGATTTCTATTCAAGAAAAAGACTCATAGGGAAAGAAGCATTAGACTTTTAGTAAAGAAAACACTCATGCAACTACTTTTTCATCTTCACATTAGGATTAGGAGGATATATCATTGTGCATTACGAAAATGAACGCTTCTCCCTCTCTCTTTGATCTGTAAAATTGTTAAAAATCTGTCTGCTTAGAATTGTAAGGAAATCAGCAGGTTTAACTCGTGAAAGCCACCGTTTCCTCTGAGAGATTGTTACAGACATTTTAAGTAGGTTTTAGAACAGATTGATGTTTACAGTATCTAGGAAATCGAGTTGCTCATCTTTGATCACCTAGATTCTGGTGTGAAGCAATACTGTTGTCCATCACATGTTTTGCTAGACTAGATTCATGAAGTCACAATTGGTGGACACCCTCCATCTAAATGGTAATTAAATGAAACAAAGGGAGTAGAGTAATAGTAAACAAATATATGGTGGCAATTTCAACACAAAAACAGGAATATATAAATAACTCAACAAGTTTTACAAAACACTCAACAAAGAAATTATAACCAAAAACATCATATTGACAGGCTTAGATGTAAATGCATTACTCTTATGGTTTTTAGGACTACTTGCTTGGATCATTATTTTGAATTTACAGTTTCCACCCGGTGGTGATGGATCTGTGTTTGTGACCATGGAAAGGTTCGGAAACTTGCAGGCAGTAGGTAGCTGATCGTTTTCCTGATAATAACTGTTGAATGCATATGAAATGTTGCCACGGGTATCCAGATCAGCGCACGATGTCCCATGTCCGAGGCTGGTGCAATCAGCGTGTGAACATGCATAGCCCACACTATCAGCTAGCTGTGGATCATCAAGACTGGCCGAGAGCGACAGCACGCACCACTGGCGAGCCAGGTAACGAACACCGCTTGCTGGTACTAATTCTCCATTGTTTGCACCCAGGGAAAGATTGTATTTAGCCGTACCATCGAAGTAAAATATTCCCCAATGGCGTTCGAAGTTACCAGGCTGGATGCTTTTCGCATCCTCATCGATCAGGCTGAACAGGTAAGCATCTATAGGGCCAGGCCTCATTGGAGTCCCCTTTCCACCTGAAATGTGAGTCATGAATCCTTGGTTGAATCTCTGGGCAGCCTTTAAGTTTGCATTATTGTCTCCGTCTGTTGGCCATCCGATTTCCCCTATTATGATCGACATATTTGGGTATCCATTTTTCTGCAACGCCCAAAGCAGGGTATCGTGGTTTGCATCGAACACGTTGTTGTAAATTTTCCCATTGTCATCGATGGCATTTGAGTATCCGTCGAAGAAAGCATAGTCAGCAGGAAAGTTGGGGTCATTGTAGAGACTTATAAAAGGATAGATATTGACAGTAAATGCACCACCATTGTCATTCAAGAACTTGACAATGTTCACCATGAGATCACGAATGTCTTGCCTGAAGTCACCTGTTGAAGGTTTTTCACTCGAACTCTCGTATACATCGGCATTGAGAGGAACAGTTACTTTCACCCGATTGCCAAGACCGGCTTTTATGAGGGCTGCCTGGATATTTTGAATAGCTGGGAATGTTGTTGACAGAAATGTTCCATTAAACTGAGATAGAAATGGTTCATTTCCAACTGCAACATATCTGGACAGAAAAGAACTTTATTTAGCAAAAGTGAACGGAAAAAATATAGCTATTGTTATGTCAGGAGACTAGTATTTAAGCCAATCTTGTTATAGATGAACTAGATACAAAATGTCCAATGCACTTATGCCAAAACAAACAAGACAGCTTGATAATTCTTAATGGAAAAGTCAAGTTTGCTTAGATCTTCTCTGTTTGTACACTTCTTTAAAGATGGCAGTCAGATTTAGTGAATATTATCATGCTCTAATTGCTTGACACTCATAAATGAGAAGCTAAGATTGGCTGACAAGAACGTAGACGACGTACATAATTTTTTTAAAACTTAGGGAGGGAGGGTGGAGGAGTGAGGGTTCAACAATTCATCTAACACCAGGTCTATAAGAAAATTCTGATTGTTTGAAACACAAGTCTAGACCATCAGCTTGATATCTTATTCATTCATATTATTAAATTAAATAAAGGACCACGTCCGGCCCTTCCCCGGCCCCGCATAACGGGAGCTTAATGCACTGAAAATGACTTCTTCTTTTTTTTTTTGGTGGGGTAGCTTGTTGATTAACAGATCTCTAAATTCCAATCCTTTTAAGTTTTCTAGATAAAAATATGGATTTACTTATGTTGCGAGACATGAAAAAATACCTCATTTATACAAGGACTGTACAAGAATGGAACAGAGTAATTAAACTACAGATAATATGCCCCTTGTAGTTAATAAATCATTAATTGACCTTTTAAAAAAATTGAAATTCAAGAAAAAGTATATAAGCCAAATACAATTTTCTAAAGCAAGTCGATATCTACCAAGTCTAAAACAAACACATTAACGATAAGTATAACCAGAAAAGAACAAATCAACAAAGATATATAAATTATCAAATCTATCAGAAAAGTGACTACTACCTACCTTATTTGCCTGCTTGACAAAGTTATGTACGTACTTAATTCATGTCAATTTGAGACAAAATTGCCAAACCTAACTAATCCAACTTTCAACATACAATAATCTCCAAATTAAGTTTTAGACATAGGAGTATAAATGACCTAATCGAAATCTCAAAACAAACAGTAGAGGAGTGAGGACAATGAGAATGCAAAACAAAGATGAAAATAACTATAAGGATTTAAGTTATACTACAGTTATATACTATAGTTTATAGTATGATATATGATAGTAGTAGATTAGTTATGATTTTTATGAGGTTATCAGTTAATGCTTATCATAGAGGATTTAAGTTATGTACATAGATAGTAAAAATAACCTAATGGCCCAACAATAATAAGAAGAAACTCACTTGATATCAACACTGTTGGAAGAGACAAATGAAGAGATATTCTTCTCAACCCATTTCTCAGCAGCACCCAAACTGTTAGCTAAACTATAAAGCATTTCATTTGGGATTCCAACCATTACTTCAATTCCAGACCCACTCAGTGCTTTAAAGATATCTGCATCTGCATCAAACAGCTTCACTTTCTGAATTCCATTGTCCTTGAGCAGCTTCACTACTATGTTTGGTGGCAAAGGATGTGTTGCTTGTGTTCCCCAATTTGCTCCAATTCCATACACTTTTCCTAATACCATAAACCCCAAAATCATTGATATCCAAATACCATCTTTCATCCCCATCATTCCCATCTCTTTTTTACACCTCAATTAAAGGCCTCTTAGTCAAGAATCAACAACTTTCTTAAAACAAGAAAAGATAAACTTGACATCCAAAACAAAATTTTCATTCCAAAAACACCATGATCATCTTTATCTGTTTTGAACTTTTTACTCCCCAACTAGCTAGCTCAAGAATCCAAAAGGGTCTCCACGAATTGGAATTTAAGAGGGTAAAAACTTGCTAATAACAAGAAAAGAAGACAACTTTATCTGTTTTTACACCCTATATATGGCTGGCACCAACTAGTTCAAGAACCCAAGAGTTTCAAGATATTTGGAATTCAAGAATTCATACTGTGCTTGAGAAGGAAAAGAAAAGGGTTGCAAAAGAGGAGTTCAAATTTTGAATGGAAAAGATCATTTGAAGAAGAAGCTGAAAAAGATACCAAAACAGAGGAGGCAAGAAAGCATATTATGAAATGAAAACAGTGAAAAAAAGAAAAGGGAGTTGTTCAAAAGCTTACAACTTTACACCCCAAGGAAGAAAACACTAGTCTACTAGAGAAAACCAAACTTGTTAAGCAAAGGAAAGTTAACAATAGAAAAAGTGAAGTGACTAAAATTTCTGAGTATGAGCCACATGTAGTTGTCAAAGAAGAAGAGAAAGGTAAAGATGATAGCTACATGTGTGATAGTGACCTAAATTTTCTTGGATATATATCGAGTCAAGTGATCTAGCATCAATTGAAGTTTATGCCATTGTGCAAAATTAAAGCAAACAGAACTGAATTTGAGTTAAGAATATCCATTTCTAGAGATTACTAAACTATGTTGACTGCATGCACTTGATCATTGTTTGCTTTTGCTTTTTAGTTTGTGGCAAAATAATTGTCCATTATATCACATACTTTTATTTCCACAATCATAAATTTGTTTTGTTTTCTTGAATTTTATAATCAATTGTGCAAAAAGTTAAATAGGGTCTACTTTATTTTTCCGCAAAATAATTGCTCTATTATTTTCATGACAAAAGAAGAATATCACAAGATCCAAATATTTAGTTTGGATCAAATCATTTTAAAAAGTTACTTAGTACTTCTGTATACTATTCCTCACCAGAAAATGTACCAGGAACAAGAAAAATTGTGATGGATAAATGAGATTCCTTCACTCTTAAATATAGGTCTCAGTTAGATTTATTGGGTTTTACCCGACACCACTTGGAATTAGTTGGGCAGTAGATTTCAAATAGGGGAATTTGTATTTAGGGATTTTTTCATTTCTATACCATATATGAAACTATATTATAAAAATGTCCATGATTAGCATATTATCCGACCTGGACATATTTAGTCTACATAATTTGAACAACTCATTTAAAACAGAATCCTTTTAGATGTATAATTCCTTTTATAGGCGCGCGAATTTGGGATATTAAGGATTCTTCCAAATTTTCTTCAACGCAAATCTCGCTATTAATTAAGCTTGTTTCTCTCACTATTTTTGATCTCTGTTTTTCGAAAATACTCTGTTTTCTCATTTGCTTACGCATTGTCCTGCATAATACTACTCTCAATTATCATATGGTGTTGAGTTGTTCGTTCCCCTACTGGAAGTATTCATTCTACGTAAATGGTCAATATAGTTGCTTTTCTACTTAAAGAAATATTTACGAAAATAATTTGCATTTGATATATATTTGTTTTATCTAGATCCTATATTGAGTTGTTCAGTTTTCTTCTCAATGGCAACATCAGCAACACTAATAGGGATAAAATATCAAATTATATTATAATACCAATCACCAAATATGCAGCGCCTCAATTTCACACTTAAAATTAGTCTGTTCACATCTTCATATTTTCTCTATAAATAAACAAGTCAAAAATCAATACCAATACATCCTTGTAAATGTTTACAAAAGAAGTTTTAATTTTATAAGAAAATAGATGAAAATGGCTTCAGATTCAACCACTTCTCTGTTCTTGATACTATTCCTTATTACACAAATACAATTTTATAAAATATATCTTTTGTATATTTTGTATCTGATGTATACATAGTAAAAATAAATTTCATACAACTAATTATATATTATACAACATATCTACAACTCATCTACAACTTTCATACATTATTTCTACCGAGTTATATAAAACTACAATATAATACCACTTAAATATAATTTTTATACAAATTATATATAATATGTCTTTTGTATATTTTGTATCTAATTTATATATAGTAAAAATAAATTTCATACAACTAATTATATATTATACAATTTATCTACAACTTTCACACATTATTTCTACCTAGTTAAATACAACTACAATAACATACAACTTAAATACAAATTTTATACAATATGTCTTTTGTATATTTTGTATCTGATTTATACATAGTAAAAATAAATTTCATACAACTAATTATATATTATACAACTTATCTACAATTTTCATACATTATTTCTACTCAGTTATATACAACTACAATATCATACAACTTAAATATAATTTTTATACAATGTTATTCAACTTTCATACAATAGTTAAATGAATAAAAAAAAAATAAACAACAAAATACAATTTTTCTACAATTTTACTACAATTTCTGCAGTATAATGTATGTCATGTCTTCTTCTTCTTCTTTTTCGAGTTTCAATCTGAAATTCAGCCAAAACCAAGTCTAATTTTCACCAAAACCCCTCAAAATTGAGATATAAACTCCAAACCATATTCCCAGTTATTTGCAACAACACCCAATCCAAATAAATAATGATTTTTGAAAATTCAAATTCGAATTCAAAGCTTCAAAGCTTTTTAATGGCTGTCAATGGTGGAATTGCCGCTCTCTTTTCTTTTGCTTTATATTACTGAAATTTGAGAGATAGAGAGAGACGTAGAGAGAATTCTCAATTCTTTGCAACAACATCCAATCCAAACAAATAATGTCTTTTGAAAACCCAAATTCGAATTCAAAGCTTTTTAATGGTTGTCAATGGTGGAGGGGTTACAGATTTTTGTTGGTTTTAGAAAAGAAAATAGCGGGTGATTGAAGAGGAAATCGTGGGGTGT
Source organism: Nicotiana tabacum (assembly GCF_000715075.1). Lineage (NCBI taxonomy): Eukaryota > Viridiplantae > Streptophyta > Magnoliopsida > Solanales > Solanaceae > Nicotiana > Nicotiana tabacum. The sequence goes on from NC_134080.1 coordinate 86,892,807, forward strand.
GATTTGATACGTGGGTGAGGGGTGGGATTTGGAGAGAGAAAGTTGGGGGGAGTGGGAATATACGGTAGAGTTAAATTAGGAGACTAATTAATACCATTAAAACCCCTAAAATGTACATAAATGGTAATTAGGTATATAAAAGGTAATTGTATTAAAAGTTAAGGATGGAGGGTAATATAGTTTACTATATGACATAGGAATGTAAAAATTCCTTGTATCTATACCCGCTTTTTGGGTCACGTTTTAACTTGTGCCTGCTTTGCAAAAAAAAATTGCAAGCATACCCACTTTTTCGCATAACTTCAGCATACAGGGCTGAAGTAGCAAAGACAATCACGCAAAACTTCGGCATTCTAGTAGACGGGCCTGAAGTAGCAAAGGCAGTGCTTAAGTTTTTTTTGTCCCGGATAAGATGCCTAAGTTATTTAGTTCATTTGTAAAAACTTCAGCACTAAAATAGCTGAAATTTTTTGTCCTGGATTCATTAGTTTTGTCATAAAGCTTTTTCAAAAACTTCAGGAGAAGATGTTGAAGTTATTTAGTTCATTTGTAAAAAATTTAGCACTAAATAAGTTGAAGTTTTTTTGTTCTGGATAAGCTTTTACAAAAAAACTTCAGCAGAAGATGCTGAAGTTATTCAGTTCATTTATAAAAACTCCAGCACTATATAAGCTGAAGTTCTGATTCTTAAAAATTGACAGTCTTTGGATTGGATAACGAGATTAAAAATTACAATAGGAACTGTAGAAGGTTTAGCCTATTTACACCATGAGTGTAATCCTCCCCTTGTTCATCGGTATTTGTTTCTTCCACTTTTTTGCATTTTTGATTTTCTCCTCAAATGACGATATACACGATTTTTGTCTCAAGTTATTATAAAATTCTACACCAAGCTAATTATATTATGTATTTTCTGGTTGAAGAGATGTTCAAGCTAGCAGTATCCTTCTCGACAATAAATTTGAAGTAAGGCTGGGAAGTTTGAGCCTAATGTTAAAAACAAAATGAAAATGGTGGTAGTATTAGATAATTAATCATAGTGCCTTTCAGTTGTTAATAGAAGAAGAAAAAGAAACGAAGGAGGAGGAGAAGGAGAAAGGGGCTGAAGGTTTTTAAAAACTGGGCACAAATAAACTTTTAAAAAAATAGGTATAGGTTAATGGGGGCGACGATTTGGTCGCCCCGTGCAATTTTTACGCTGACACCAATAGCAATAGTCTTAATGTCCACTTTCAAATAACAGATGGTTAATTAAAAAAAGAACAAACAAAGACCAATACATAACTAGTGAACCCTAATATCCTTATATTTTAGGGGTATTATCACTTTTAGCACGCGCCAGATACTATTTGCATTTGATAGAAAAAAAGTGTATAAATTTTTGTATATAGCATATAAAATGTATATATATACAAAAATATATATTTTTTGACTATTATTTTGAGGGCGTCTATACTGCGTCATTTTTCCTATATTTTACTCTGGGTGGTAAAGTCTAGTCCTTGCTAAATTCTCTTTTCAGCCGATTAATTTAAGATTGAGACTACCCTTTACTAAACATTTTCTCTTTCCTTTATTGAATTTTACCTTTTATAAATAAGTCACCTCAATAGAATGCTTACATTTTCCAAATCAGAGCTTCGTGTATTATTGTGTACAAACACAAATAGGACCCTCAATTTTACTTTTTTTATGAACATCCTTTTTTCTCTAAAATATTTTTTTATAGCCAAATTGTAAATGTGCAACAACAACATACACAGTATTATACCATATCGTGGGGTCTGAGGAAGGTAGTGTGTATGCAGACCTTACCCCTATCTTGTGAGGATAAAGGTGTTGTTTCTAATAGATCCTCGACTCAGGAAAGCATGAGCACCACATTAATGAAAATATAGACAAGGAGGGACAATACCAAAAAGTATATAAAAACATAATAAAAATAACAAGATAGTAAGGTGATCAACAACGAAAGAAAACAACGATTAGTCATAAAAACCTAGTACCAACATAAAGCGAGACCGCGTGCCAATACTACTGTTATGAATACTCTAGACTACCTACTCTACTACCTTAATCCTCGGCCTCCATACCTTCCTATCAAGGGTCATATCCTTGGTAAACTAAAGTTGCGCCATGTCTTGCCTAATCACCCCTTCCCACCTCTTCTTTGACAGCTCTATCTCTCCGTAGACCCTCCAATGTTAACCTCTCACACCTCCTCATCAGTGCGTCTATAAACGTGCAGTCCAATTTTAACGACCCAGATTTCCCACCCTCGAGAGTCGTGATGGTGCCTACTCGTAAAAGCTAGGCAAGCCGCGTAATATAGAATCCCTAACTCTTTTATTTAGCCTTTTTAACAATTTAAACTAACATGTGATTAACAGTGAAATATTAACGATAAATAGATACAAGCGGAATACTTAATCTAGTAAATTAACCATAAACAGTAAAACAATGCCAACATACATCTCTGCCTGGAATCCGGTAACACAATATCATGGACTGTCTACGAATTACTACATACAAATGTTTGAAAGTAAAGTACAATCTGTCCCGGAAGCAAATGAAAATAGAATACATATAAAGATAGAAAAGAACGCCGGTCCTGCGGACGCACGCAAGACTACCTCGAGATCTCTGGATGGACTGAAGGCAGCCGACCAATATTACGGTCCAAAAGCTGCCGCTCCGGGATCTGCACATAGTGCAGAGTGTAGTATCAGCACAACCGACCCCATGTGCTAGTAAGTGCCTGGCCTAACCCCAACGAAGTAGTGACGAGGCTAGGACCAGACTACCAAATGAACCTGTGCAGTTATATAATATGCAACGGAAAATAAAACAGGAATAAACAAGTAGAGATGGGAGGGGGCACATGCTGTGGGGAAATATCGGTACCAATAGTAAATTAAGAGGAAAGCATAAGAACAATTTAGAATTTACAGCAAAACAATAAGGACTCGTATCCAATCTAAAAACACTTCGTATTATCAATTGTTACGGCGCACAACCCGTTCCCAAAACATACTAACTCTATTGCGGCGTGCAACCCGATCCATATCATCTATTACTGTTGCAGCTTGCAACCCGATCCAATTATATTGTTCAACACTAATCACAACAAGAGTCCCGACAAGGGATCAATAAAGAAACAACACTATCCCGGCAAGGGAATCGACAGTATAAGAAACTACGTCTCGGCAAGGAAAATCAGCTATAACTCAACTTGTTCCAACATCTAACTACCTCAATTAGCATCAATACTCAATCATAAGTACTTCCCACGAGGATAATCATAATCCTTTCTCAACACAGAAAATCAACAACTTAGGCATTTGTAGGATTTATCAAGAACACAATTTCAATTTTAAAGACTCACGGTCAAGCTTGACACCATCGTATAGATACTTATCACCATGCCTATACGTCGTACTCAACAAATAACATGTAACACATAGGACACAACTTCTAATTCCTCAAGCTAGGGTTAGACCAAACACTTACCTCAATGCGACGAACACAATTCAAGTCTGTACTATCGCTTTACCTCTTGATTCCACCACCAATTCGCTTGTATCTAGCCACAAGTTACTTAATTACATCAATAAATGCTAAATGAATCAATTCTAATGCATGAAAATGAGTTTTCTAAAGTTTTACCCAAAAAGTCAAAAATCGCCCTCGGACCCACATGGTCAAAACCCGAGGTTCGAACCAAAACCCGATTACCCATTCCCCCACAAACCCAAATATATAATTTGTTTTGAAATTGGACCTGAAATCGAGGTCCAAATCCCCAATTTTTGAAAAACCTAGGTTCTACCCAAAACACTCAATTTTCCCAATGAAAATCATTGATTTTGAGTTGAAATCATATGAAAAGATGTTAATGATTGAAGGAAACGAGTTAAAATTAACTTACAATCGATTTGGAAGAAGTGTTGTCTTTGAAAAATTGCCCAAGAGTGCTTTGGTTTTGAAAGAGTGTGAAAAATGGAAGATTTTTGGTTAAGTTATAAAATTGCAGGTTGCAGATATGGGAATTGCGACCAGGGTTCGCAATTGCGAACCCGGACCTGCTATGTTCGCATTTGCAAAGAGGTTTTCGCATTTGCAAAGTGGGAAATGCGAAGGATGCGTCGCATTTGCGACGACTAGCTAAAAGGGAGAGTATCGCATTTGCGATGGAATTTTCGCAATTGCGAGGTAGGATGGCCTGGGCTTCTTTCGTATTTGCGACATGCCCCTTGCATTTGTGATCTCGCATTTGCGAGCCAGGCTTCACAAATGCGAAGCCTGCAGGCCTGCAATGCATCAGCTGAAAGTCTGCAATTCCTCAAGTCCAAAATCCATCCCGTGGCCTATCCAAAACTCACCCGAGCCCTCGAGGTTCCAAACCAAACATGCCCACCAACCTAAAAACATCATACGGACTCGCTCGTGCATTCAAATCACCAAAATAACATTAACAACTATGAATTTAGCATAAAAAATCATGAAATTTTCTTAAGAGCTTCAAATTTCCAATTTTCTCAAAAACGATCCGATTCACGTCGTTTCAAGTCTGTTTCTTACCAAATTTCACAGACTTACCTCAAATCACATATAAGACCTGTACCGGGTACCGGAACCAAAATACGGGCCCGATACCATCATGTTTTAATCACAATTCATTTCCAAAACTTATAAACACTTTCAGAAAATAATTTTCTTTAAAAATTTATTTCTCGAACTTAGGACCTTGGAATTCGATTCTGGGCATACGCCCAAGTCCTATATTTTCCTACGGACCCTCCGGGACCGTCCAATCATGGGTCTGGGTCCGTTTACCTAAAATGTTAACCGAAGTCAACTTAAACTCATTTTAAATGCAGAATTCATCATTTTTCACAAATTTTCACAAAAATGGCTTTTTGGCTTCGCGCCCGGCCTGCGCACGCAAATTGAGGTGATGCCGAAAGAGGTTTTTAAGGCCTCGGAATGTAGAATTCAGTTTTAAAATAAGTGATGACCCAAATTCGTCCTCGAACGGACAGAAGAAGGAAGTACTTGAGTCGGGGAAAAGATGAGGATAACAGCTCCGCATATCGGACTCGGACTCCCAGGTCGATGCCTCAGCGGGCTGACCTCTCCACTGAACACGAATAGAAGGAAAACTCTTCGATTTCAACTAACGAACCTGCCGGTTTAGAATAGCTACCGGCTCCTCCTCATAAGACAAGTCCTTGTCCAACTGGACAGTGCTAAAATCTAATACATGGGATGAATCGCCGTGATATTTCCGAAGCATGGACACATGAAACACTGGATGCACAGCTGATAAGCTCAGCGACAACGCAATTCTATAAGCCACCTCTCCCACTCGATCAAGAATCTCAAATGGGCCAATAAATCTAGGGTTAAGCTTGCCCCTCTTCCCAAATCTCATCACGCCCTTCATAGGCGACACTCGAAGTAATACTCGTTCACCGACCATGAATGCCAAATCACGAACCTTGTGGTCAGCATAACTCTTTTGCCTGGACTGAGCCGTGCGAAGCCTATCTTGAATAATCCTGACTTTGTCCAAGGCATCCTGCTGAACTAAATCCGTACCCAACAACCGAGCCTCCCCCGGCTCAAAACCATCCAAGCGGCGACCGACACCGCCTACCATACAAAGCCTCGCAAGGAGCCATCTGGATACTCGACTAGTAGCTGTTGTTATAGGCAAACTTCGCTAAAGGCAAAAACTGATCCCACGAGCCTCCAAAGTCAATGACACAGGCTCGGAGTATATCCTCCAAAATTTGAATAGTCCGCTTGGACTGCCCATCCGTCTGAGGATGAAATGATGTGCTCAACTCAACCTGTGTGCCCAACTCTCGCTGAACTGCTCTCCAGAAATGGGAGGTAAATTGCGTACCTCGATCTGAAATGATAGACTCGGGCACACCATGAAGACGAACAATCTCTCGGATATAGATCTCAGCTAACCTCTAGGAAGAGTAGGAGACTGCCACAGGAATGAAATATGCTGACTTGGTCAACCTATCAAGAATAACCCGTACTGTGTCAAACTTCCTCTGAGTCGGTGGGAGTCCAACAACAAAGTCCATAGTGATCTGCTCCCACTTCCACTCGGGAAGCTCAATCCTCTGAAACAAACCACCAGGTTTCTGATGCTCGTACTTAACCTGCTGATAGTTCAAACACTGTGCCACATATACAACGATATCCTTCTTCATTCTTCTCCACCAATAATGCTGCCGCTAATCCTGATACATCTTCGCGGTGCCAGGATGAATAGAGTACCGGGAACTATGGGCCTACTCTAAAATCAACTCTCAGAGTCCATCCATATTAGGAACACAAATTCGACCTTGCAATCTCAAAACTCCATCATCACCTAAGGTAACCTGCTTGGCACCTCCGTGCTGCACCGTGTCTCTGAGGACACACAAATGGGGATCATCATACTGCCGATCACGGATGCGCTCCAATAAATAAGAACGAGCGACCGTGCAAGCTAACACACGACTGGGCTCAGAAACATCCAACCTCACGAACTAATTGGCCAAAGCCTGAACATCCAAAAGCAAGTGGTCTCTCATCGACCAGAATATAAGAAAGACTACCCATACTGGATAACTTCCTACTCAAAGCATCGGCCACCACATTTGCCTTTCCCAGATGATATAAGATGGTGACATCATAGTCCTTTAATAGGTCCAACCACCTTCTCTGCCTCAAATTTAGCTCCTTCTGCTTGAACAAATACTGCAGACTCTTATGATCCGTGAATACCTCACATGCCACGCCATACAGATAATGCCTCCAAATCTTCAACGCGTGAACAATGGCTGCCAACTCCAAATCATGAACCAGATAGTTTTTCTCATGAATCTTCAACTGTCGTGAAGCATAGGCAATGACCTTGCCATCCTACATCAACACCGCGCCAAGTCCAATACGAGATGTATCACAATAAACTGTATAAGGCCCTGAACCTGTGGGAAAAACCAACACTGGTGCCGTATTCAGAGCTATCTTGAGCTTCTGAAAGCTCACCTCATACTCGTCCGACCATCTGAACTGGGCACCCTTCTGGGTCAACCTAGTCATCGGGGCTACAATAGACGAAAATCCTTCCACAAACTGACGATAGTAGCCTGCCAATCCTAAGAAACTCCGGATCTCTGTAGCTGATGCTGGTCTAGGCCAGTTCTTGACTGCCTCAATCTTATTCGGATCAACCTGAATACCCTCTACTGATACAACATGACCCAGGAATGCAACTGAACTCAACCAGAACTCACACTTCGAAAACTTAGCATACAATTGACTATCCCTCAAAGTCTGAAAAACCACTCTAAGATGTTGCTCGTGCTCCTCCTGGCTACAGGAATAGATCAAAATATCATCAATGAAGACTATCACGAACGAATCCAAGTAAGGCCTGGACACTCGGTTCATCAAATCCATAAAATCTGCTGGGGCATTTATCAACCCGAATGACATCACCAAGAACTCATAATGCCCGTACCGAGTGTAGAAAGTTGTCTTAGGGACATCGGATACCCTAATTCTCAACTGATGGTAGCCAGATCTCAAGTCAATCTTCGAAAATACCTTGGCACCCTGAAGCTGATCAAACAATTCATCAATCCTCGACAATGGATACTTATTCTTAATTGTAATCTTGTTCAAATGCTGGTAATCAATACACATTCTCATCGATCCGCCCTTCTTCTTAACAAACAACACTGGCGCACCCCAAAGCTAAACACTAGGTCTAATGAAACGCTTTTCAAGCAAGTCTTGCAACTGCTCCTTCAACTCTTTCAACTTAGGTGGGGCCATACGATATAGAGGGATAGAAATGGGCTGGGTGCCCAGAGCCAAATCAATGCAAAAGTCAATATCCCTGTCGGGTGGCATACCCGGCAGGTCTAAAGGGAATACCTCAGGAAACTCACGAACAATGGGCACAAAATCAATAGAAGGAACCTTAGCACTAGAATCACGGACAGAGGCCAAATAGGCCAAACACCCCTTCTCGACCATACGCTGAGCCTTTATATACGAGATAACACTACGGGTAGAATGACCAGGAGTCCCTCTCTACTCTAAACGAGGGAAACCTGGCAAGGCTAAGGTCACAGTCTTGGCATGACAGTCCAAGATAGCATCGTAAGGTGATAACCAGTCCATCCCAATATGACATCAAAATCAACCATGTCTAGAAGTAACAAATCTACACGGGTCTCAAGACCCCCAATCACAACTATACAAGAACGATGGACTCGATCTACCATAATAGAATCACCCACCGGTGTAGACACATATACAGGGACACTCAAGGAATCACTAATCATGACCAGATACGGTGCAAAATAGGATGTCACATATGAGTATGTAGACCCTGGATCAAATAAAACTGAATCATCTCTACCACAAACCAGAATAGTACCTGTGATAACTGCATCGGAAGCCTCAGCCTCAAGCCTGGCTAGAAGAGCATAACATCGGGGCTAGGCCCCACCATGCTGGACTACATCTCTGGGACGGCCAGCAGCAGGCTAGCCTCCACCTCTAGCGGTCTGAGCTCCACCTCTAGCACCTCTACCCCCACCCCTAGCTGGCAGAGCAGGAGGTAGAACACCTAGTGCCTGAACCATAGCACGGGGACCCAGTTGCTGTGACTGAGTACCTACCAATCTTGGACAAGCCCTCCAGATATGACCATACTCACCACACTCAAAACATCCACCTGAATGTTGCAGCTGAGGAAACTGAGATTGACCCTGGCGACCTGAATGACCACCCCGAAAACTCTGGAGCGGCTGTGCACTAATAGGAGCTGGTGGTGCACTATAGGGCTACTGATCAGTATACTGCATGTGAGAACCACGGCCACCTGAAGCACCATGAGAAACCTGAAGTGCTGACTGAAAAGGACTAGGAGGATGGCCTCTACCATACGAATCTCTGCCTCCAGATGAGGTACCACTGAATCGGCCTGAATGACGAGGCCTCTTGCCAGACCTTTGACCACCTCCCTGTGATAGAACCATCTCAACTCTCCTAGCCATATTGGCCGCCTCCTAAAAAAAATCTCACTCCCCATCTCCTTGGCCATCTGAAGTCGAATAGGCTGGATAAGTCCCTCAATGAACCTCCTCACCCTCTCTATCTGTCGGTGGGAAGTATGATAAGAGCATGATGAGCCAAGTCGATGAATCTGGTCTCATACTGAGTAACAGTCATAGAACCCTGCTGGAGACGCTCAAATTGTCTCTGATAGGCCTCTCTCTAGTAATAGGGAGAAACTTCTCCAGAAATAGCTGAGTAAACTACTCCCAAGTCAAAGCTGGTGATCCGGCTGGTCTAGCCAAGCAATAATCTCTCCACCACGTCTTGGCAGATCCAGACAAACGAAAAGTAGAAAAGTCAACCCCATTGGTCTCCACTATCCCCATGTTCCTGAGAACCTCATGACAGCTGTCTAGAAAATCCTGGGGATCCTCGGAAGATGCACCGATGAAGGTAGTAGGGAAGAGCTTGGTGAACCTGTCCAATCTCCACAAAGCATCGGCAGACATAGCTGCTCCATCACCGGTCTGAGCTACCACACCCGACTGAACTGCTCCAACTTGCTGAACTGCTGGAGTCTAAAACTAGGGAGCTGCCTGCTCCGGAGTGCGAGTAGCAGGAGTCTGGGCTCCTCCTCTAGCCTGAGAGATGGCTTGTGCTACAGGAAACAAGCCTACCCGCGTGACACTCTCCATAAGGCCCACTAGACGGACCAGAGCGTCCTGGAGTACTAGGGTAGCAATAAGCCCCTCTGGGACCTGAGTTGGGCCCACCGAAACTGTCTGGGCTGGAACCTCATCATCAAAGTCAACTTGAGGCTCCGCCGTTGGTGCTGCTGCTCTAGGCTGAGCTCTTCCCCTACCTCGGCCTCTAGCACGGCCTCACCCTCTGCCCCTCGTGGGAGCTGCTGCTGGGGCTTGGGATGCTGATCGATGGATGAGGAAGTGCGTGTTCTCGCCATCTACGAAAGAATAGAGTAGAAATTCAATTAGCATTGAGAAACCAAACCGCACGACAGGAAAGAATAAATGTGAAGTTTTTCCTAACTCTGTATCCTTTGGAGAATAAATAAAGGCGTCTCCATACCGATCCCTCAGACTCTACTAAGCTTGTCCGTGAATTGTGAGACCTATGTAACCTAGAGCTCTGATAACAACTTGTCACGACCCGGATTTCCCACCCTCGGGAGTCGTGATGATGCCTACTCGTGAAAGCTAGGCAAGCCGCATAATATAGAATCCCTAACTCTTTTATTTAGCATTTTTAACAATTTACACTAACATGTGATTAACAGTGAAATATTAACGATAAATAGATACAAGCGGACGACTTAATCTAGTAAATCAACCATAAACAGTACAATAGTGCCAACATACATCTCTACCCAAAATCCGGTGTCACAATATCACAGACTGTCTACAAATTACTACATACAAATATTTGAAAGGAAAGTACAATCTGTCCCGGAAGCAAATGAAAAATGAATACATATAAATATAGAAGAGAACGCCGGTCCTGCGGACGCCCGCAAGACTACCTCGAGATCTCTAGATGGACTGAAGGCAGCCGCCCAATGCTACGGTCCAAAAGCTGCCGCTCCGGGATCTGCACATACTGCAGAGTGTAATATTAGCGCAACCGACCCCATGTGCTAGTAAGTGCCTGGCCTAACCCCGACGAAGTAGTGACGAGGCTAGGACAAGACTACCAAATGAACCTGTGTAGTTATATAATATGCAGTGAAAAATTAAACAGGAATAAACAAGTAGAGATGGGAGGGGACACATGCTGTAGGGAAATATCGGTACCAATAGTAAATTAAGAGGAAAGCATAAGAACAATTTAGAATTTACAGCAAAACAATAAGGACTCGTATCCAATCTAAAAACACTTCGTATTATCAATTGTTACGGCGCACAACCCGTTCCAAAAATATACTAGCTCTGTTGCGGCGTGCAACCCGATCCATATCATCTATTACTATTGCAGTGTGCAACCCGATCCAATTATATTGTTCAACACTAATCACAACAAGAGTCCCGGCAAGGGATCAATAAAGAAACAACACTATCCCGGCAAGGGAATTGACAGTATAAGCAACTACGTCCCGACAAGGGAAATCAGCTATAACCCAACTTGTTCCAACATCTAACTACCTCAATTAGCATCAATACTCAATCATAAGTACTTCCCACGAGGATAATCATAATCCTTGCTCAACACAGAAAATCAACAACTTAGGCATTTATAGGATTTATCAAGAACACAACAATTTTAATTTTAAAGACTCATGGTCATGCCTGACACCAACGTATAGATACTCGTCACCATGCCTATACGTCGTACTCAACAAATAAGATGTAGCACATAGGACACAACTCCTAATCCCTCAAGCTAGGGTCAGACCAAACACTTAACTCGATGCTACGAACACAATTCAAGTCTCTACTATCGCTTTACCTCTTGATTCCACCACCAATTCGCTCATATCTAGTCACAAGTTACTTAATTACATCAATAAATACTAAATGAATCAATTCTAATGCATAAAAATGAGTTTTCTAAAGTTTTACCCAAAAAGTCAAAAATCGCCCCCGGGCCCACATGGTCAAAACTTGAGGTTCGAACCAAAACCCGGTTACCCATTCCCCCACGAACCAAAATATATAATTTATTTTGAAATCGGACCTCAAATCGAGGTCCAAATTCCCAATTTTTTAAAAACCTAGGTTCTACCCAAATGCGAAGCATGCAGGCCTGCAATGCATCAGCTGAAAGTCTGTAATTCCTCAAGTCCAAAATCCACCCCTTCGCCTATCCAAAACTCACCTGAGCCCTCGGAGCTCCAAACCAAACATGCCCACCAACCTAAAAATATCATACGGACTCGCTCATGCATTCAAATCACCAAAATAACATTAACAACTATGAATTTAGCATAAAAAATCATGAAATTTTCTTAAGAATTTCAAATTTCCAATTTTCTCAAAAACGATCCGATTCACGTCGTTTCAAGTCCGTTTCTTACAAAATTTCATAGACTTATCTTAAATCACATATAAGACTGTACCGGGCGCCGGAACTAAAATACGGGCCCGATACCATCAAGTTTTAATCACAATTCATTTCCAAAACTCATAAACAATTTCAAAAGATAATTTTCTTTAAAAATTCATTTCTCGGGCTTGGGACCTCGGAATTCGATTCCGGGCATATGCCCAAGTCCCATATTTTCCTATGGACCCTCCGGGACCATCCAATCACGGGTCCAGGTCCGTTTACCCAAAATATTGACCTAAATCAACTTAAACTCATTTTAAATGCAAAATGTCATTTTTCACAGATTTTCACAAAATGGCTTTCAGGCTACATACCCGGACTACGCACACAAATTGAGATAATACCGAAAGAGGTTTTTAAGGCCTCAAAACGCAAAATTCACTTTTAAAGCAATGTCATCACACCAACAAAATGTGTGTACCACACGTTCAGCAAATAAATGGTGAATAGGCGTTGTCAACGTTGTCCGTATACTTTTTTTAAAAAATTTCTTCTTTGGAAAACAAAAATTAGGAAAGAGGACTACAAGGTCATTAATATCCTGCCAATAAGATGAAAAATAATGTAATCAGCCAATTAGTCAAAGTTGTGCGTATTTCTTTTTGAGTTACTAGTAATAAATATCCAATTCATCATAATGGAAAATTCTAAAACATATAAACTTGTATTTATATAATATTAAAAGTGTGACCTGAATGATTTCTTATGCAGTAATATTGTTTATTCTTTTCTCTTTCAACAATAATAATTTTCTTAGTAATTGTAGAATTAGGACACTAAAAAGATGGCCATATTAAGTTCCCACTTAAATGTATAGTTAAGAAAAAGATAAAAGTTAAAAGTATCTTGAGTGTTGTATGATTGATGGTGGAGAAAAAAGGGCACAAAACAAGTGTATGCATGACTGCACGGGGTCCCAAATTGTACAACACAAATGGCTTTTTAGTCATCCCTTGACGCTTTAGAATTTTACAAGAGAATTAGGTATACTTACTTGGAAGAGAGATTAGGTATGAGATATATATACATATATATATATATATAGTACTACAGAATTATAATATACCTCAATTTCTAAAAAAAAAATAATATGCATATTCACTTTTACTTAGTGTATTCTATATGACTCCATCCTCAAACCCCCAAATCAATCTGAGAACTCATGAAAAAAACTCTACATGAAATTCCAAAAATACGAATCTTCACATTTCATACCCCCTAAACCACCTGATATCCTTATGGATTCAACTACACCACCCAATTCCAATAACAATCCAAATACCAACATGATTATTGATACGCATGAACCTACAAAAAATCCTACTCATTCTAATACCACATCGTATCTAAATACCCTAACCACTCATACTGATATCCATACACCATCTACCCAATATGAACCATTAAACCTTGGATTGGTGTTTAATGATGAACTGAAGGCACCAACTAATCCCTCTAATTTCATTCCATTTTCTCTTGAAGAAAAAAATAGGATTTACAAACCATGGCAACATACAGTAATTGTTAAGGTTTATGGTCGTAAGGTTGCACATCAAATACCTAGGCAAAAAATTTATACTTTATGACAACCTACTGAAAATCTACCCCTCATTGATTTAGGATCAGATTTTTTCCTTCTTAAATTTCAAAAGGAAGAAAATAAGATTCATGCATTACATGATGGACCTTGGTTCATTTTAAATCACTTTCTATCTGTTCGTCAATGGGAACCAAAATTTATGGCTTCTGAAACAAAAATCAATTACTCTGCTATATGGTTGCGATTACCTGAATTGCCTACTGAATTTTATGATTTTCAGATTATTCAGAAAGTTGGTAACAAAATTGGAAAATTATTAATTGTTGATACTTGCACCTCCTCAGCAACAAGAGGAAGATCTGCCAGGTTATGTGTTGAAATACCATTGGATCAACCATTACGAACACATATTTACATTGGAAATCATAAGCAAAATATCCTCTATGAAGGATTAAATTTGTTGTGTATTAAGTATGGTCGGATGGGGCACAATCAAAGAGCTTGTACCTACCAATTTCAAGATGAACATCATACTGATACCTCTACCATCACTCAATCAACCATCCCTAACCCTAACCATTCTAATAACCACATTCCATCTACTGAAGAATGGAAGACAGTGCAATTTCCCACAAAAAAAACATTCATGAATACCAATTCTTATAAGGCAAATCAATTACAATAAGTGCAAAATTTGGCTGCTAATCCTACAAACTCTTCAGGTAAGCATGTGTCACCTACTCCTAATATTCTTCCTTTTACAAAATTAACCATTAATAATACTAATCCTCTTACTAGTCATAAGAATATCTCTAAACCGTCTATAACTCCTCTTTTAACCACTAATAAATTTGCTACACTACTTCCTAATGATTTTGATAAGTGTAATCCTTTTACTAATCTTGCTGAAAATAGCCAATTAACTCCCTTAATTTTCACTCAAGTAGCTTTTCACTAGGACCAATTAGAAAATGAACACCAGTCAATACCTATCCTAAGCCATGCAGATAGACACATTAGCCAATCTCACATGCAAGGCATACTACACTGTCCAAAAATACTTTATTCACCACCCCAAGAAAATCTAATACAAAATCTAGCCAATTATCCACCACCCGAAATACCATCATCTTTGCCTAACCCTATTGTAGCTCCCATGCAACTAGGTCATGATGGTATCCTCACCTCTCCAAACCACTCAAACACACAAACTACAAATCAGTCAATCCAACCGCCCATCTCCACCATTGATATAGTTTCTTCTATAGTTCTTTCAAATCTAGACCAACCTAATACACTTAAATCAATTACTCCACTCAAACCACTCTCCAATTCTACCAATCTAAAAGATGTTCTCCCAAAATCTCAATTACCTACGCAGACCACAAAATACAACCAGACAGACCACTCATCATCTCCATCACAACCACAATCCATACTCTCTCCCTCTTCCACATCTGATAATGGAGCCCAATACAATTGTCTACACTGCTCAAACACCTCATCCACCAACACATCTCACCTCTTGGATCGAGACAGGATTACAGAATCACGCTCTAACCTTCACGATGGAAGTCAACCATCAAGAGGTGATAATTCTCATCAACCATCCAAGGGACCTTGCACAATTAGTAGCGGAGTGCATGCAATTAGGGACGGAAATATATGGACGATACCACTGGTCAATGATGCAAGCACCTTATCTTGCACCATACCATCCACTTCCTCTCCCAACACCATACTGGGATCCACTCTATCTTCACTCACACATTCTTCAGATGCCTTTTAACCCAATCCCACTCATGCCACCCCATGGATCCAACCCTACTGGGATCCACAACCAAACACACCACCAACGGAACCAGTAACACCTCCAACCCCCAACTCCATCACCAACTTAGTCACCACCCCACAATCCTAATCCAGTAGAACAAGACCTGAACTTTCAAACAGAACTAGAAGCAGCAGTCGTTTACAATAGAGAAACACGTCCAGTTCATGCATGTCTCGATGGAATCAAGGTCTTTGTCCAGAAGGAGGATTAAGAAATAAAAATATACATAAGGTGTCCTCTGAATCTACTAACAACATCATTTCGATTAAGGCAACTACAAATCTAGATGTGGGGAAGTATGCAATGCTTCTACTTCCCACGTTTCTTCTTCGACCAGGACAGACAAACACTCAGAGGAATCACAGGAGCAGTGAACTGCTTAAACCAATCGATAATCATATGAATTTTATTATCTGGAATTGCAGGGGTGCTCAGTCAGATGATTTCAGAAGGAATTTTCGTTCATTACTTGACTACAATTGACCATCTTTAGTTGTATTGTTGGAAACTCACTGTCAAAGCCACTAAATAGTCAAGGAGGATTTTAATTTCACTTGTATGATTGAGGTTGTTGCTATTGGTTAGTCTGGAGGCATTGTTATATTATGGTTTTCAGATGTGCTTCATGTGGAACCAGTGGCCACCACTTCGCAGGAAATCCACTGCCATGTTCAGGTGATTCCTTTTCCTTTTAAATGTTTATTTACTGCCATATATGCTAGTACTGACTTAGCAAATAGACAATCATTATGGCATAATATAATGTGTGTATATGATAATTATAAAGGCCATTGGTTCTTAGGTGGTGATTTTAATGAAATACTACACGCAGATGATAAATTTGGTGGTTTATCTAATAATAATTCAAGATCTACTAAAATTTTAGACTGTATAAATTATTGTCATTTAACTGATTTAGGATACAAAGGCAATCGTTATACCTGGACGAAAGGTAGGCATAATAGTAGTAATATACTTGAACGTATTGATCGTATTATGGCTAATTATGATTGGCTAAAACAATACCCTGATGCATTGGTTACACATCTTCCCCGTACCCACTCAGATCATTGTCCTATTAAATTAGAACTACAACATTGCCCATTACCTCATAAAAAAAATTCGCTTTGAAACTATTTGGACTACACATCCTACATTTCCATCCGTAGTTCAACAAGCATGGCTAGATAATTTACATTTAATACCTGCTATTAATAAATTCACTACTATAGTACAAGAATGGAACAAATCAACTTTTGGTAATATATTTAAATGTAAAAAGAAAATAATGGCTCGTTTAAGTGGTATTCAATCCTCTATCAATTATCCGACTAGTACCTTTTTACATAACCTAGAATGCATATTAACACTGGAATTTAAGAAAATCCTTAGACTTGAGGAGGATTTTTGGAAATTAAAGTCACTTATTGACTGGTTAAATGATTGTGATGCAAATAAAAAAAATTTCCATCTTAGTACTCTCAATCGTAGGAGATATAATTGTATAACTGCGATTCAAGATCAAGGGGTAATTGGATAACTGACCTTTATCACATTAAGGATCATATTACATAGTACAATTGTCATGACCCAAACCTGGATCCGGTTGTGATGGCGCCTCTCGTGAAGACAAGTCCAGTCGACACTTTTCTTTTTTCAATTATTAACAGTTAAGCATTAAGAAACAGTTGAAACATGATAAAATGATTCAAAGTAGCAAGTAATGTCATAAATACGCGAAAGAACAACCCAACACAGCCCGAAACCGGGGTGTCACTAGTCATGAGCATCTATAAGTCATAATACAAATCCGCTAAGTCAATAAACTAGTGCAACTGTCTGAAAAAAGATTGAAGTGATAAAGGAGTAGAGACACGGGGCTACGGACGCCAACAACTACCTCGTGAACTCCGAATGTTCGCCTGAAGCTGGAGGGATCAGCACTCGAGAGCGGAACCAGCTACGCCTGAATCTGCACACAGGGTGCAAGGAGTAAAGTGAGTACTCCAACTTAGTGAGTAACAAATGTAAATAAAGACTGAAAGCAAGAAATCACGTAAGGTACAAAACTTTATATAAAGAAGCAGTAAAACCATTTAGAATCAGTAATTCAGTGAAAGGTAGGTAAAATCCTTTAACTCAAATATAGTTTCATGAAAAGCCTTTTTCAATAATTAAGCAGGTAATTGGCAGACAAATATGAAAAATAAACACATAAAGGCTTGCCCCTCGGGCACAGTATTAACAAATTCGCCCCTCGGGCAACATCTCAAAACAGTACCAGTCCCTCGGGCAATTAACAACACCAGCCCCTCGGGCTTAATCTCATATCACAATGGGTACCCGCGCTCACTGGGGGTGTACAGACTACTGGAGGGACCCCTACAGCCCAAGCGCAATATCAAGCCACCTCGTGGCATTATCACTAGGCCCACAGCCTCATATCAATCAAGCCACCTCGTGGCGTACATATCTCAGGCCCTCGGCCTCATAATACGTATCAAATGTTTCCTCACAACATAGGCCCTCAGCCTTACTCAGTCAAAATCCTCGCAAGCCACTCGGGCAATAGTACAACATGTGTTTCTCAGCCCAAACATTATTTAAAATATCATTAAAGTATTAAAACTGAGTAAACATGGCTGAGTATGAAAAACAGTGGAAAATAACATGATTGAGTTCAAGTATAAAGTCAAAACAGTGAGGAAATACCAGTAAAAATCCCCGAAGGGTTCAAATAGTTGGCACACAACCCAAATATGGCATTCAGCCCAAATAATGATGATAACAAATAGATTTCAGTCAAATACGCAGTAAAATCATCAGTCGGGATGGACCAAGTCACAATCCCCAATAGTGCACAACCCCACGCCTGTCATCAAGTGTGTGCCTCACCTCAATATAGCACTACGATGAGCAATCCGGGGTTTCAAGCCCTCAGAACATCATTTACAATCAGTACTCACCTCGAACCGATCAAATCTCTAGCTCGCGACTCCTTTGCCCCTCGAATCGGCCTCCACTCGCATCGAATCTATCCAAAATCAGAACAAGGACGTCAAAATATGCTAAAGGAAGGAAGCTCAAGCGAAAATAATCAATATACGACACAAATCCCAAAATTACCAAGACCCGACTCCCGGGCCCACGTCTTGGAATTCGATAATTTTTACACTAATAGATTCCTTATCCTTCCACGAGTCTATACATATCAAGAACACTGAAATTAGAGTCCAAATGACCCCTCAAATCCCAATTTAAAGGTCTCTTAATCTCAATCCCTAATCCCCAAATTTTCTTCCTTAATCTCCACTAAAACCACGATTAAACAATGGAAAAGTGATCTTAAACCCAAGTAATTAAGCTTAGGGAACTTACCCAACTAATATCTTTTGATTCCTCTCGAAATCCTATGCCTTAGCCTCTTTCCCGTCTTCAAAAATGATAAACTTAGCAAAATTTTGCGAAGAAGACAATTTATACCTTCTGCCCAGACCTTTTCGCATCTGCGGTCCCATACCCGCTTCTGCGGTACCACAATTCCAGTTCAACGTCCGCTTCTGCGGAATCACTTTAGTTCCCAGCCATCCACATCTGCGGTTCCTCGCCCACATCTACGACATCGCAGATGCGGTTCACCTAGCCACTTCTGTGGTCCCAATCAAACATACCTCTGGTCGCTTCTATGGCCACTCTCTCGCATATGCGGCACCGCATCTGCGGTCCCCAATCCGCAGGTGTGAAAATACCAGAAGCAGCAATTCAACAGTTGCAACAACAATCCAAACTTCCCGTTAACTTTCCAAAATTACCCCGAGGCCCTCGAAACCTCAACCAAAAGCACAAACATATCATATTACCTTATTCAAACTTGTAACAATCTTCAAAACACCTCAAACAACATCAAATCAGCCAAAACACATCGGATTCAATCCAAATTTTCTAAAATCTTCGAAATTCCGCTTTTGATCAAAAACTCAACCAAACCACATCCGAATGACCTGAAATTTTGCACACACATCCCAAATGACACAACGAAACTACTACCAACTCTCAGAATTCCTTTTCGACCCCTATATCAAAATCTCGCCTACCAACCGGAAATCGCCAAAATATCAACTTCGCCAATTCAAGCCTAAATCTACTACGAACCTCCAAAATTCTTCTGATCACTCTCCTAAGTCACAAATCACCTCCCGAAGCTAACCGAACCATTGAAACTCACATCCGAGCCCTCTAACACATAAGTCAACATCCGATTGACTTTTCCAACTTAAACTCACTCTAAAGAGACTAAGTGTCTCAAACCTTACCAAATCCTTTCAGAACTTTATCCAACCAACCCGATACCACATAACACAGATAAACAAAGTATAACGAAGCAGGAATAGGGAAAATGGAGTGGTAACTCATGAGACGACGGGTCGGGTCGTCACATCCTCCCCAACTTAACAAACGTTCGTCCGCGAACGAATCAAGAAACATACCTGAAGCCTCAAACAGGTGAGGATATTTGCTCTGCATCTCCTGCTTAGTCTCCCAGGTAGCCTCCTCCATGGGCCGACCTCTCCAATGCACTTTAACTGAAGTTATATCCTTTGACCTCAACTTTCGAACCTGACGACCCAAAATAGCTACTGCCTCTACATCATAAGTCAAATTATCATCCAACTGAACCGTGCTAAAATCCAAAACATTAGACGGATCCCCAATATACATCCGGAGCATAGAAACATGAAATACGGATGCACACTCGACAAGCTGGGTGGCAAAGCAAGCTCATAAGCCACCTCCCCAATCCTCTGAAGCACCTCAAAAGGCCCAATGAACCGAGGACTCAATTTCCCTTTCTTCCCAAATCTCATAACACCCTTCATGGGTGAAACCTTCAATAGAACCTTCTCGCCAACCATGTAGGACACATCCCGGACCTTCCTGTGAGCATAACTCTTTTGCCTCGATTGTACTATATGAAGCCTCTCCCGAATCACCTTCACCTTTTCTAAGGCATCCTGCACCAAGTCTGTCCCCAATAGCCTAGCCTCACCGGGATCGAACCAACCAACTGGAGATCTACACCGCCTCCCATAAAAAGCCTCATATGGAGCCATTTGAATACTCGACTGGTAGCTGTTGTTATAAGCAAACTCTGCAAGTGGTAGAAACTGATCCCATGACCCTCCGAAATCAATGACACAAGCACGCAACATGTCCTCCAATATCTGAATAGTGCGCTCGGACAACCTGTCCGTCTGAGGGTGAAAAGCTGTGCTCAACTCAAATTGAGTACCCAACTCTCGCTGCACAGACCTCCAAAACTATGATGTAAACTGAGTGTCCCTATATGAAATGATGGAAACTAGGACACCATGCAAACGAATAATCTCCCAAATATAGATCTCTGCCAACCGCTCTGAAGAATAGGTAGTACACACAGGAATGAAGTGCACGAACTTTATCAGCCGATCAACAATCACCCAAAGAGCATCGGACTTCCTCAAAGTCCGTAGAATTCCAACAACAAAGTCCATAGTGATCCTCTCCCACTTCCACTCAAGAATATACATCAGCTGAAGCAAGCCACCCGGTCTCTGATGCTCATATTTCACATGCTGACAATTGAGACACCGAGCTACAAATCTCACAATATCTTTCTTCATTCTTCTCCACCAATAGTGCTGCCTCAAATCCTGATACATCTTCGCAGCACCCGGATGGATGGAATACCACGAGCTATGGGCCTCCTCCAAAATCAACTCCCAAAGCCCAGCCACATTGGGAACGCAAATCCGGCCATGCATCCTCAACAACCCATCATCACCAATGGTCACATCTCTGGCATCATCATGCCGAACTCTTTCCTTAAGGACAAGCAAATGCGGATCATCATACTGGCGCTCTCTGATGCGATCATATAAGGAAGACCGAGAAACCACACAAGCCAATACCCGACTGGGCTCCGAAATATCTAACCTCACAAACCGATTGGACAAGGCCTGAACATCAACTGCAAGAGGTCTCTCCCCAACTAGAATATATGCCAAACTCCCCACACTCACCACCTTTCGGCTCAAAGCATCGACTACCATGTTGGCCTTTCCCGGATGGTACAATATAGTGATATAATAATCCTTAAGCAACTCCAACCATCTCCGCTGCCTCAAATTAAGATCCTTCTACTTGAACAAGTGCTGGAGGCTACGATGATCAGTAAACACTTTGCAAGACATACCATACAAGTAATGCCTCCATATCTTTAATGCGTGGACTATGGCAGCCAACTCCAAATCATGAACGGGGTAGTTTTTCTCATGGGGATTCAACTACCGAAAAGCATAAGCAATAACTCTACCCTCCTGCATCAATACACCACCAATGCCAACTCTCGAAGTATCACAATACACGGTATATGAACCTGCAGCTGATGGCAAAACTAACACTAGAGCTGTGGTCACAGCTGTCTTGAGCTTCCAAAGCTCTCCTCATACTCGTC
The DNA here is from genome assembly GCF_000715075.1 of Nicotiana tabacum. Taxonomy (NCBI): domain Eukaryota; kingdom Viridiplantae; phylum Streptophyta; class Magnoliopsida; order Solanales; family Solanaceae; genus Nicotiana; species Nicotiana tabacum. The sequence goes on from NC_134080.1 coordinate 86,914,815, forward strand.
TGACCATACAAATAAAACATCCTTCTGAGTCAACTTGGTCAAGGGCGATGCGATAGATGAGAATCCCTGAATCAACTGGCGATAATAGCCTACCAAACCAAGAAAACTGCGAATCTCAGTGGCTGAGGATGATCTGGGCCAACTCTGAACCGCCTCTATCTTTTTTGGATCAACCTGAATACCCTCATTGGACACCACATGCCCTAAGAAAGCCACTGAACCGAGCCAAAACTCACACTTGGAGAATTTTGCATAAAGCTTATCCTCTCTCAATCTCTGCAACACAACTCTCAAATGCTCCGCGTGCTCCTCCTGACTATGCAAATATACTAGAATATCATCAATGAAGACTATGACAAACAAGTCAAGATAAGGCCGAAATACGCTGTTCATCAAATATATGAACGCTGCTGGGGCATTAGTCAACCCAAAAGACATCACCAAGAATCCATAATGATCATATCTGGTCTTGAAAGCTGTCTTAAGAATATCCGAGTCCCTGATCTTCAACTGGTGATAACCTAAATAGAGATCAATCTTGGAGAACACTCTCGCTCCCTAAAGCTGGTCGAATAAATCATCAATGCGAGCCAAAGGATACTTGTTCTTAATTGTTACTTTGTTCAATTGCCTATTATCAATGCACATTCTCATAATGCCATCCTTCTTTTTCATAAATAGAACCGGCGCACCCCAAGGTGACACACTAGGCCGAATGAACCCTTTATGAAGGAGTTCCTAAAGTTGTTCTTTTAATTCCTTCAACTCCGCTAGTGCCATATGATACGGCAAAATAGAAATGGGATGAGTGCCCGGCATCAGGTCAATACCAAAATCAATATCCCTGTCAGGTGGCATGCCCGGCAGGTCTGCAGGAAAAACATCGGGAAAATTCCTCACAACTGGGACAGAATCAATAGTGGGAGTCTCAGCTCCAACATCCCTCACAAAAGATAGATACGAAAGACAACCCTTCCCAACCATACGCTGGGATTTCAAGAATGAGATCACTCTACTAGGAATATAATCAGTCATACCTCGCCACTCGATCCATGGCACACCCGGTATAGCCAATGTGACTGTCTTAGCATGACAGTCCAGAATAGCATGACATGGAGATAGCCAATCCATGCCCAAAATGACATAGAAATCCACCATACACAATAATAAACAATACACATAGGTCTCCAGACCACCAATAGTCACCACACACGACTGGTACACACAGTTTACAACAATAGTATCGCCCACCAGAGTAGATACATGCACAGGTGAAGCAAGAAACTCACGGGGCGTACCCATATAACGGGCAAAGTATGATGACACATAAGAAAAGGTGGAACCAGGATCAAATAATACAGAGGCATCCCTGTGGCAGACTGAAACAATACCCGTAATAACATCATCTGAAGCAATAGCATCGGGTCCGCCTGAAAGTGCAGAGAAATGGGCTTGACAGCCACTTGATCGACCCCCCCCTCTGGGGTGACCCCTAGCTGACTGACCTCCACCCCTAGCTGGATGGATGGGTGGTGGTGAAGTAACTGGCACAAAGCCGATGACTGATTCACCCACACGCCTCAAACTGGAACCAACATAGCACATAATCGTGCAATCGACTAATCCATAGCAGACTCCCCCACTTGGCTCGAAGCCATAGATCAAAACACACTCAATAACTCATAATGCATATACTCTATTACTGCTATAGTACCATAGTGAGACAAGCTCAATTCTTCATAAGCTCATGGAACACAGACCATCTGGTACTTTATATTTTCTGCAAATCTCGCATTCACTCTCGTAGTAGCCAAGCCTACTCTCTTGAGCAACCTAAATTCAAATTGTAAAACATATATTCCCTGGTAACAGAGATCTTCCAATAAATGACATAAGGGATTACGCAAACTTCAGAACAATTCGCAAGAGATAACCCCACTTGCTTTGCCTCAAAATAACATTTCTGTATACCTTCCACCGTCATAAATATTACGCAGTCGCTTAAACTTCCTAAGTCTGAACTCAGACCGCAACATGAAATTTACTCCACTCCTAACTAGGAAACATGGAAAGATTCTTCACACCCCATAAATCGGGGCTATACCTCAAATCAAGATGAAAATCGAGCACATAATAGTCATTCTATCCTCCAGCAGACCCTTTTCGTTGCTTCCAAATCACATGAATACATCTCGTAGTCACATCACACTCATAACGTAACTATCCAGTCATCACCTCCCTTAATAGGGATACAACAGAACATATGGATCCAGAAACACGCGCTTACGAAATCAACAGCTCAGGGCTTAAGCTATAGGCAAAAATCCGGCCTCAAGTCTTCCCGACTAGCCCAACATCAACACACAGAGATCACATCTCGCCCCTCGATTAGGGAATCACAAGCCATCGATGCATATCCGATACCGAGCGCTCATGCGCATACGAACGTGTGAAAGGAGTTCAAAGAGTTATATTTCAAGCTGAATCAAGGACGCACGAGAAGAATTCCAAGAATATGAAGTTTTTTTTCCTAAAGGTTCTGCGGCCTCTCAAGGATAAATACAGATGTCTCCGTACCGATCCGCGAGACTTTGCTAAACCTTCTCATGACTTGTGAGACCTATGTAACCTAGGCTCTGATACCAACTTGTCACGACCCAAACCCGGACCCGATCGTGATGGCGCCTCTCATGAAGACAAGGCTAGCCGACACGTTTTCTTTTTCTAATTACTAACAATTAAGCATTAAGAAACAGTCGAAACATGATAAAATGATCCAAAGTAGCAGGTAATGTCGTAAATACGTGGAAGAACAACCCAACACAGTCCGAAACCGGGGTGTCACTAGTCATGAGCATCTATAAGTCATAATACAAATCCGCTAAGTCAATAAACTAGTGCAACTATCTGAAAAGAGATCCCTATATCAAAATCTCGCCTACCAACCGGAAATCGCCAAAATATCAACTTTGTCAATTCAAGCCTAAATCTACTACAGACCTCTAAAATTTAATCCGATCACGCTCCTAAGTGACAAATCACCTCTCGAAGTTAACCGAACCATCAAAACTCATATCTGAGTCCTCTAACACATAAGTCAACATCTGGTTGACGTTTCCAACTTAAACTCACTCTAAAGAGACTAAGTGTCTCAAACCTTACTAAATCCTTTTCGAACTCGATCCGACCAACCCGATACCACATAACACGGATAAAAAAAGCATAACAAAGCAGGAATAGGGAAAATGGCGCGGTAACTCATGAGACGACAGGTCGGGTCGTCACAACTATCAACATCTATTTACAACTCAAAAAATAACTTCTCTTAAAAAGAATAGTTTACAGCCTTTCAATGTTTTAACATCACATGATCAATTTGGTTTAACAAAACCATTGCAAGACTGTGAAATTATAAATGTTATTCAATCATTTAAAACTCTAAAAGCACCTGGACCGAATAGGCTTCATCCCTTATTTTATCAAAAATGTTGGGACATAATTGGTAACTCAGTTAAATTTTATTATCATAAAGTTTTCTACGAACATCAGATTGACCCTTCTATTAATACAACTTTCATTTGCTTAATTCCCGAGAATAATAATGCATCCACAATATCACAATTTTGACCTATTAGCCTTTGTAATACGATCTATAAGATTATTACAAAAATAATTGTAAACAGACTAAAACCTGTTCTGGACCATATTGTTCATCCAACTCAATCTAGATTCCAGAAAAATAAAAGGGCAGCTGACAATGCTATTATTGTACAAGAAATCATTACCAAATTTCAAAAAATGAAAGGTAATAATTTATACATGCTTTTAAAGTTGGATCTTGAAAAATCTTTTGACAAATTAGAGTGGTTGTTTATACATAATACATTAATCAACCTTAATTTCCCATATTCTTTTATTAAACTAATTATGTCATGTATAACAACTACTACTACTTCAATTTTGATTAATGGTAACCCTACAGACTACTTCACACCCACAAGAGGTATTAGACAGGAAGACCCATTATCACCTTACTTATTTATTCTATGCTTGGAAATGTTTTCGCGAAAAATAAACACATCAGTTGATTATCATGCTTGGATACCCCTTTCAATTGGGAACAAAGGACCTCAGTTATCCCACTTATTTTTTGCTGATGATATTATTCTTACATAAAAAATTACAGATAAATCATGTCTAGTAATTGTTAATACTATTACTCATTTTACATATCACTCTGGACAAACTATCAATTTTGATAAATCCAAAAAAAATTCTCAAAAAATTGCTCACCTAATATAAGATCTACTATACAACAAATCTTCCAAATTAATGAAGGGAAAAGTTTTAGAAAAATACTTACGATTTCCTATATTTATTAAGAAGCCTGCTAAAATGGATTACCAATTATTAATTGAAAATTTCAAAAATAAATTGACAGGGTGGAAAACAATTTTTTTTATCAAAAGCAGGAAGGACTACTTTAATTCGTTCAACTTTAAACCATCTTCCCAACCACCCTATGCAATACACTAAAATACCTACTTATATACTTTCCTACCTCAATCGTTATCAACGTAATTTCCTATGGGGAACAACTCAATAGAAGAAAAAATTACATTTAATCAAGTGGTCTACCATCACACAACCTCTCGATCAAGGAGGGTTAGGAATACAGAACCTCACTATAAAAAAATCAAGCTTTGCATGCAAGTCTTGCATTGAGGTTATTTCAGAATCCTAATCAACTATGGGCACAAGTGTTATTATATCATTACTTACGACAACCACAATTGATCAAAAAATAAATTTCAACAACTTGGCGTAATATTATGAAAGGATAGTCCTACTGTTGTTTAGGGTATAAATGGAATCCAACAACGGGAAATCATGTAAAATTCTAGAATGATCCTTGGATTAGTCAGAATTACTTAATTCGTAACTGCATATACGGACCCCTTCCGCAATATGAGGGGAAAAAACTGTTTCAAACTACTATTATAACCATAAATGGCATTTCAATATATTACCCTTCACTTTCCCAAATCACTTACAGTCTGCAATCAAAGATATTTATATGCATATTTCACCCTCAAAATATGATAAATATATTGGGCCCTCACACAAAATGGCATATTTTCTGTCAAATCAATGTACAATTTTATCACAAATAACATAAATCCCACAACAACTAATCCAATATATAGTTATAACTGGATTTGGAAACTTCATATTCCTCCAAAAATATCATTCTTCTTATGGTTAATTTGTCACGATACACTTCCAACAGCTGCTTATCTCACAAGATTAGGTATCCTGAATTCATCTATATGTGCGCAGTGTCATATGGCCCCTGAAACATTACAACATATATTTCTAGAATGTCCAGCTTCCATACAACTTTGGACTATGCTTAAGATGTCAACTGTCAATGCCAATTCCCCTCTATCCCATAATGCTACTGTAAATTGGTTATACCAATTTATACATCAACAGTTGCAATTCACCCATCATAAAATTCCAAATACCACTCTCATACCATTTTCATTATGGGAGCTATGGCTTATACGTAATAAAAACACTCTAGATCATCAAAAAGAATTTTTAAGTATATCTTTCATATTAAAAAAGGCTGCAGAATTTTATTACCTAACAAATCCTATATTAAAGAATTATTCTTTAATACCGTTATATATAAAATGGCACCTGATTATGCCCAACTATGCCTTATGAAAAGGACTAAACGGACGTTGCAAATATAATCTGAGTATTTAGCCCAGAGTCGAACCCACAAGGAATTAACCTATCAATTACTCTTGTTAGACTCACTAAATTCTACATAATCAACCTCTCAAATGTTTTGAATAACAATTGAGAATATTTTTACTAACTATGACAGACTACAATTAAGGAAATAAAGACTAACTATGATTAAGTTGTAAACAATTAAGAGAAGGATCTAAGGTTGTGATTTTCTCTATTGATGGAATCCCTTCTGGTTATGTTTCACATAAATTTGCCTAATCATCTCTATCAATAATGAGCACTCTTATTACTGTAAATCTGTCCCGAGTAATTACGATAATTTACTAGATGCACTCTCCCGAGTTACTCTAGTTGGCCTTGATTATAGCTCGCTTTAGATCACACCCAAGGCTTCATTATCCCTAATTCTGCCTTTAAACCCTCGGTTATTGATCCCTCATATACTTTGGGAGTGGTGATGTTCAACAATTACCTAAATATGCACTTTCTCTCAAGTAATACATACTAAATAGGCACAGCTAATTGAGGATCCTATCAATTAACCACAACAAGAACGTAGTTGAACAAATAGAGATTAAACCGGGCAAACTATATTAACATAACAAGAAGTTCATTCTTTAATAGGTTCCATGAAAACCCTAAACTAAATATTTAGCTACTCATAATTGTGTTCATAATTTTCCAAATAAATTGCATAATTAAATTACAAAGCAAAGATGAAGGAATGAAGAATTCGATGCCGATCTCCTCCGAAAATTGCTCCAAACGTTTTCTCCCTTACGAAATAGCCTCCCTAGGTCTAAGATATGTCAACAGTATTCAAAATGGCATTTGTACATGTATTTATACCAAATAGGGCCGGGCCCAGACGAAACACCCTTTCCTGAGCGAACTAGGACTTGGCTCTGTAAAAATTGAACAGCTGCGCCGTAGGCCGCGCCACACCATGCGGCGCGTTAGTGCACTTTATCTGCAGCCTCTTCTTTTCGTGTTAGGCATCATTTTACACTGCTGCGTTTCTCAGAGTGAACTTATTTCGTCCTCTTTTAACATCCAGATTTCGTACACGACCCCCTAACATGATTCCGGCTTAACGTAATGGGCTTTTTGTCATGACCCAACTGATGGGCCGTGACGGGCACCCGGTACCTTACTCAGTCGAGTACGAACGTAAAGTATTTTTCTTATTACATTATTATATACACATGACATACGTGCCTAATAAGCCAACATGATCCTTTATAAACTCAAGACATAGATCGACCACGCCGTACAATCTTTTATATACACGACATATGTCTACAAGCCTTTAAGAGTATATAAATGTCATAAAGGTCGGGACAGAGTCTCGCCTTACCAAACAATACACGTCTAAATTATACTAACCAAACGAGAAACTCCGAAGCAAATGGAGCGCACCAATATCTTCCACTGAGCTGATAGTGTACTTGGAGGGCTCTCGACCTGCATATCGAGACCTACGGGCATGAAACGCAGCGTCTCCAGGCAAAAGAGACATCAGTACGAATAATGTACTGAGTATGTAAGGCACATAAATAAATACATAAGAGACATGGAAGAAATATAGAGTACATGACTCAACCTGTAAGTCTGAATAACTTTGTAAATCATAAATTACTTTTAGCATCATACATATGCGTATGAATGTCATGCTGTGCATAGGTACATGTTTCATAATATCATCAGCCTTTGAGGGTATCCCATCATATCATATCGGCCACTGTGGCCAAAATCATCATCGTATACCAGCTGATCAAGTGGTGATGCGTATATAACGCCATAACCTCTTCCCATATTTCATATACATATACATATATATATACGTGTATATAACGCTGTTTGAATCATATTTCAGCCACTGTGGACAACATCATCATCATATACCAGCTGATCAGGTGGTGGTGCGTATATAACGCCATAACCTTTTCCATATCCCATATATATATATATATATATACATACATATATACGCGTATATAACTCCATCTGGTCATGGGTCAATGCACATGAATGCAATGCATGAAAAGAACATTATTAAAATCTTTCGGAGCTTCATAAGACCATTTTGTCTTTGAGTAATATCATAAAGTAAACTCTTTTCAGTTTTTGTATTTTTCTGAGACCCATGAACAGATGATAAAATATTATGACACACGGAAATTCAGTAACATAGATATCTCTAATACTTCTCTAAATAGATTTATTCATGTAATTTGTGTATTTACAAGTTTTGTTCGTATCGTATGGATCATGCCAAAAGAAAGAAGGGATAGCCTTAACATACCTGTTTCGAAGAAATTTACACTTGGATTCCTTGAAATCTTGGACAAATTTGTTCTGCTTCTAACGTTTTGTGTATTGAAGATAGAAATGGAATTAAATCTTAATGGTTGAACTTTGAGATTTCAATTGAATTCTTGGCAAGAATTTGGGACGAAATTGCTTCATAATGAAGCTTGTGTTTGAAGTGGAACGTTTCTGCTTTTCAACGTCAAAGGCAGATTTTGATTTTAAATCTTTTACAAAGATATGTTGCCAAGTCTTGTGGATATTGACAAAATCAAAAAAAACTGATGGATTATCACCTTGGTTATAAAAGGTGTCTTCCATCCAAGATATTAAGTTGCCACCTAGGATAGTAGACTAAAGAGTCATTGTAGGGAGGGCTACCACGTGGGGTGTAAATTATTAAATTTTTATCCACTTATTAGTTAATCGGGTAATGTCCCGTTACCCGATAATTAATCAATTACTCGCATAATTTAAAAATTATCTCAACTTAATTAAATACTACTCTCTTTTAACATACCTTGTACATCTTACTATCACGGCCATGCAGTACCTTGTATGGCACTAGTCCATAAATACCGGGTATTTTAGCTCGGGTCGTATTTTATCCCAAATGCCAAACTTTGACAAATTCATTTTCTTAGACTTGCTCCCCTTTTCACCTTCATGAATTTACTAATCACTTGTGAAATAGCATAATCTTTATAATCCCCAAATAATATTTTCTTTGGACTGATGTCACTTACCTTACGACAAATTCAATGTAAAATACTACAGGGTGCAACACTGCCGTAACTTATTACTGCGAACCGTAGTATCACCATAATGTAATACTGTCGGGTACAACACTGTCGTAACTTAATACTGCAGGGCATAACATCGTCGTAATATAATACCGTGGAATGTAATATTGACTTAATATTGCGGGGCGTAACATCATTCCCCCCTTTGGAACATTCATCCTCGAATGCTGACTGATGCTCTTATCATTTTCGTAACTTATAGATCTTGTGAATACCTTAATACTCTTCTTTCCATTTAAGAAGTTTCCCTGTGAATAAATCCAAAGTCTAGGGTATCCCCCCTTTTGTCTTTTTGCTCATATCATGACATGCGGTCGAAATCTTCGTAATCTTGCAACTTTTGTTACCTCCTGTCATGTAGCCTGTATGACCCTGGCTTTGTAGGTGCACTTATGCGATTCATCTTTCCTTTTTCCTTTTATCTTTTAGTCAATTTGTAGGCCTTACTTTGTATATACAAGGCTTAATAGGATGCCTCTCTGGACCTTTACAGGTATACTGAAGTCCGTTGCTCGATACTTTGTAGAACTTGCGAATATGGTCATATCTTATTTCATAGATCTTGTTATCCATTCATATGACTTTACTGCATTTCCATGGGTTATACTATACCATAATTTTTGCTTCAATATACCTTTGCTAAGGTATGCTTACCAAGTTCCCAGTTATTTTTGTTGCCTACCCTTTAGGTATAAATCTCAGTCCTTTAATGCCCCCTTCATTACCGTTCGTCTTAAGAATCATGGCCTAATCTCATGTCATACTTTGTAACTTATATCTGACCATTATTGATTCACCTTAATGTTGATCTATAATCCTTCACTTTAAGACTTGAAGCTTCTTACGTAATACATTACCGCTAGGGCTTACGTTGTATTGAGGAATATTTGAAGTGATTTCCATAATCATATTTCATAGTGTCTCAATATGATTTACCTTATGGGGGTATCTTGATTGTGTGCCACCAGCGAAATTTTTTTCTCCTTCTCTTCTTCAATTTTCTCTTCTTTTTTTTCCAACTTATTATTCAAATGAAGGCTCAAACGTTATCCTTCTCACTCGCCTTTTCTCGTTCTTACATCCTGTCATAAAACTTTGTCGCTTTACTATACTTTAGCTTGCGGCCTATACATATCTATTTATGCTACTCGTAATCTTCCTTCAACTTGCTTGAATTTCCTTGTGTTATTTTAGAACATTAAGTGAGACATCACATCGTCTTTAACTCTTCTTTACTTTCTTACTAGACCTCTCGATACCCAGAAATCACTGACTAGAAGATATGCCACTGACGATGCCGCTATCATTCCTGGATATTAAATCCCCATGATTATAGCCTTCTATCCGAAGTATGGACTATTCATGATCTTCTGCCTTTGAGTATCTCGTATTTTGTTCACCTTTACCTTACTTACCTTAAAATTTTGCATCGCATCTTCTATCTCTTTCCTGACCTCCCTTCCACCTAGTTGTAATTAACGTCCATAACTTGAAGCTCTATTATAATACTCGCACCTCTGGTACATACACAATCTGGTAAGAGCTTCGTACTGACTTTTTATGAGGCTGGTACTTCTTCTAACTGGCTTCCTTGTAGAGCCATTATAGATTATGGTTGTTGTGTTATTTCTCTTGAACATCTGATATTGAGAGTGATTTTGTCATGTTCTCAAGCACAACTTCTATAATTTTTCTAAGTCCAATAATCAGACTTCTAATTTACTTGGGTGATGCAATTCTTTAGTTTCCTCTTCCTTTTGATCAGCCTTTACGTAGGCTTAAGCTATCTTCTGATTTGTGCCTCATAGTAACCTTAGCCTTTCATGGGTGTTATGGAATATCCATGATACAATCTTCTAACAATCTAATCCTTTATCTATGCCCCGGGCTCAATTCTTTCTTTTAACTCATACTGGAGTCTTTTATAGCTGTATGATTGTCAACAAATATGCTGCCTGGATAATGCTCCAAAATCTTGAGTGTATCCACTAACTCTGGATCCTTGATCGAATAATTCTTTCGTTTTATCTTATCTTTCTTTCACCGTAAGCTATTACTTTTCCTGGTCTTTCTGCCCCCTTGTTGCATCCATACTTAGCTTATCTTAGTGCCCACACTTGCCAGAGTTTCCATACAACTCATTGATCTCGAATATTACTTTTAATTCTTACTTCTCGTTCATTAGCCACGGTGGGTGCCACTTTTCTATGGAATGCTTACAATGTAGTTGCGAGATTGTTGTTACATGACCATTTCCTATTTAGGTCGTTGTGCTTACGTTGAGGCCTTCTTTCTTATCTCCTCAGCTAGTCTTTCGTTGTAGTACTTAGGGAGAACCCTTGACTCTCGTAAAGTTGTGAGCTTATTACGGACCTTTTTGATGTCTTTACTTGCCTATAATCATCCGTAGTTGCTTACTTCCATGCCCTTGTGCTTGTATGGTTGCTTCTGAACTGATATTTTGACCGCCTTCCCAGTGGAACTTTCTTTTATTCCCGTAACACTCATACGGTACCTTTAACTACCCCAACTCTTGTTTGAATATATCTCAAGTATTATAATGATATTCTTCGAGGCTAAACTCTCCATGTTGGGTTTTACTATGTTTATCTCACACGATCTGATGATTCATCTGTAACCTCCTGTTTAGCCATAACTGGGATCTTCATGACCAATTACTAACTACTCGTTGGCCCATTCTCATATCAATATTCCTCGTAATCTTTCTTGGGTTACTTTCTTTGTCTTAACATACGTATCGCACTGGCTCCTTATTTATTAATAACAGCTAGGGCAGGAACCTTTACTTCTTCTCCTTGATGCCGTGCTTGCACAATATTCTTGAATCGTAGCGTATCTGTAAGATTTGGATAAGTTCCATCTCATTCCTCTTTCATTTATCGCATTCTTCCTTTACCATTCCATAGTCACTAGAACCCCTTTATTTTGACTTAATGCCACATCACTCCATATTCCCCCTTTAGGGGTGCACTAAGAGCTGAAGCCACGAGGATCTACCTATAAATGTTTTACCTCTTCATCTTTGGCGTCGTTTCTCAACATCAATGATCCTTACTCGCCTTGCGGCAATCCTTCTATACCAAGGATGACAAATTCCCTTACTCGCGAGGGTGACACTAAATGTAACTGGTACATACAGTCCCTTAAGCTTAACTTTGCTAACATTGCTTGCTTTAGGGAAGCATCTTCCTGAATAACCATTCACTGAATTTCTCATGAATCTTCTTCTGTTGTCCGTCCTATTATTGCCGGAACGCGATATGAAATTCTTATGATGTTGACTATTATCAAATCACTCAGTCCCTAATTCATGCTTAGTTTATCTTGTTTACTAGTCCATACTGATTTCTGTTACTCTGGGATTAACTCTCCCCTCTGGTAGTCGCGTTGGAGTCACGAACTTATTTCTCGAAAATGGATATAACCTTATAGCCTATACTCTTTCATTGTCTTAAGGCCCATCACCTTTCATCTCTTTCTTTATTTGACTATAGGTTCTGTAACACTCTACCGTTTTCATCTATGTATCACACCTTATTCATAATGCTTTCTTATCTCTCTTCTCATTACTCTGCTAATATTTCTGCATATCCCTTTTCTTTTGAAAACTTCAATATGGCGTTCTTTCGCTTTTAGCTTTGCATTGCTCCCTCCAATGGCTCTTTGGGTTGCTCAACATCCTTGCTCTACTAGGGATGAGAGCCACACTTAAGGTAATATTTATACCATTCAGGCTTTTACTGCCTATTTTCTGAATGCTAGTATTCATATCTAATCGTAATATTCTAGGGTGCACCATCTGGGTGTCTCATAAGAAGATCTATTGGCACATTTGTAATACCCTTTGGAAATGCCAACAAATGAAAGTAATCCATTTACCAATTTGGGTTACTCTAACCCCAGCCGGATCTTGATATCTCATCCATCTCTTAACTATACATGTTAGCCCCCACAGGGCATAACTGAAATGCGTGTGACCAATTGTACATAACTCTGTTACTATTGAGTATACTCAAACGTTCCTCTGCCTCAATTATAAACGTTGTTAACCTTCATTAACTGGGCGCCTCATACCCTTCTCCATCTTGCTTATTTTGCTTGTTGAAACTTGTATTTATCTTTTTAATCTCTCATTGTCTTTCACCATAAAGGTGGATCGGTGTCACGACCCAACCCCGATCCCAATCGTGATGGCGCCTCTCATGAAGACAAGGCCAGCCAGACCAAAATAGAATACCTCTTTTAAATAGTTAAATTCCACAGATAGTTCTACAACATGATATGATAACCATAATTTGCGGAAATAACAATAACAACAGTAGAAACCATCCCGACACAGCTCTAACCGGGGTGTCACAAGTCATGAGCAACTAATAAATCCGGATACCAGTATACTAGATACGAAATCTGATACAAAAGTTCAAGAACATGAAAATAGTAAGATAAGGAAGGCACGGGGGCTGCGGACGCCAACAGCTACCTCGTGGTCTCCGAAAACACTGCCTGGACTGGGAAGATCAGCACTCAGGAGCGGACTCTGCGATGCCTGAATCTGCACACACGGTGCATGGAGCAATGTGAGTACTCCGACCCAGTGAGTAATAAATATAAATAATGGCTGAAAGCAAAAAAACACATAAAGGCACAAAACAATTCTATATCAAGCAGTAAAATCACTTAAAGTAGTAAATCCATGAAGAAGTCGGATGAAATTCCTTTAAACCAAGTAAAACAGGTAATTTAGCAGGTAAATAACAAGTAGAAATTTGCCCCTCTAGCACAGTAACAATCGCTCAGAACAGTATCAGCCCCTCGGGCTCACTCTCAGTACAATATCAGCCCCTCAGGCTCACTCTCAAATCATGATGGGTACCCGCGCTCACTGTGGGGGTGCAGACTTCAGAGGGGCCCCTTACGGCTCAGCCTCACATCACTCAAGCCACCTCATGGTGTACAAAAAGTATCTCAGTCCCTCGGCCTCATATCACTCAGCATATCCTCACATATGGCCCTCGGCCTCACTCAGTCCGAAAATTATCACAAGCCCCTCGGGCATTAGTAAAACATTAGTTCTTAGCCCAAAACATTAGTTCTTAACCAATTCCGATCACACTCCTAAGTCATAAATCATCTCCCAAAGCTAGCAGAACCATCAGAACTCACATCTGAGCCCTCTAGCACATAAGTCAATATCCGGTTAACTTTTCCAACTTAAACCTTCTTAAAAGAGACTAAGTGTCTTATTTCTTACCAAATCCACTCCGAACGCAAACTTCTCTCGACCACATAAAACACGAATAACGAAGCATAAAGAAGCAGAAATGGGAAAAACAGAGTAGAAACTCATGAGACGATAACCAATCCATGCCCAAAATGACATCAAAATCCACCATCTGTGGTAGACTGAGACAATACCTGTAATGACAGCATCTGAAGCAATAGCATCGGGTCTAGCTGGAAGTGCATAGAAATGAGTCTGACCACCGCCTGATCGACCTCCCCCTCTGGGGCGACCCCAGCTGCCTGACCTCCACCCCTAGCTGGCTGGGTGGGCGGTGAAGTAACTGGAGCAAAAGTTGAGGGCTGACCCCTCTGCTGGGACGAACTAGCAACACGACAAGGACACTACCTCCACACATGCCCAAACTCTCCACACTCAAAACAACTCTGAGGTGCTGGAGAAGGGGACTGAAAGGAACCCCTCGCACCGGAGTGACTAGCTGATGTACTCGGCATAGAAGAACCCTGAGCCGACGGGGCACGAGATGAACTCTGAGCTAGGAGGGCACTGAATGAAGGCTGGCCCTGCTGAGACCCATGATAACCACGACCTGAAGATGCCCCGCGATACTCTGGATGGGCTGACTGAGCAAGCTTGAAAGAACAACCTCTACTATGTTGGAACTTTCCTTTCGAAGGAGCACCACTGTAAATGCCCGATCCTCTAGGCCTCTTGGCCTTTCTCTCCTCTCAATCCTGACGGCAAACCGTATCAATCTCGCGAGCGATTCAACCATCTCCTCGAACGTAGCACCCAACACTCTTTCTCTAGTCATAATAAAACGGAGATGATAGTTAAGGCCATTAACAAATCTCCTGATCCTCTCACAATCTATCGGAACCATCCAGACGGCATAACGAGCCAACTCAGGAAACCTCGACTCATACTATGAGACAATCATATCCGCCTGCCTCAACCACTCAAACTCTCTATGTAGCTCCTCTCTGCGAGACTGCGACACATACTTCTCCAGGTAAAGAACAGAGAACTCATGCCAAGTAAGGGGCTTTGAACCAAGCGGCCTACGCCTCTCATACGCCTCCCACCAAGTGAAGGCACCCCCAGCAAACTGAAAAGTGGTAAATGCCACACCACTAGTCTCAAGAATACCTACTATACGGAGCATCCGCTGACACTTATTTAGAAAACCCTGGGCATCCTCACCCTCAGCACCACTGAATGACGGAGGCTGGAGTCTACCAAACCTCTCAAGACGACGCTGCTCATCATCCAGCATAACTGGCACAACAAACTCTTGAGCTGGTGCAACCGGCTAGGATGGAGGTGCCCCAAGCGTCTGAAGTCCCTGCACTACCTGCTCAGGTGTGCGAGCAGCGGGGGTCTGATTGCCTCCCCTGGCTTGTGAAGTAGCTGCTACTGCGGTGGCTGAAACTGCCTGAGCCAGGCCAGTGCAAACTAATAAGATCTGTGCCAAGGCCTCCTGAAGACCCGGAATCACGATGAGAACAGCTGGTGCCTGAACTGGTGCTGCTAGAGCATCCATAACTGGAGCCTGATCCGGAGCTAGGGCAGCTGGTGGATATACAGGTGTTGCCCTCGCTCTTCTGCCTCTGCCACGACCACGACCGCATCCACGGCCTCTAGTGGTCTCCGTTGGTGGCACTGGTGGTCGTCCACCTCGTCCGGTAGCTCGCGTCCTCACCATCTATGAGAGAATAGGATAACAGAAGTTTAGTACTCGGACCAATAAGTTCGCACGACAAGAGTTTCAAGAATATGAAGTTTTTCCTACAGGTTCTGCAGTCTCTCGAGGATAAATACAGACGTCTCCGTACCAATCCACGAGACTCTACTAAACCTGCTCATGACTCGTGAGACCTATGTAACCTAGGCTATGATACCAACTTGTCACGACCCAAACCCGATCCTGGTCGTGATGGCGCCTCTCGTGAAGACAAGGCCAGTCATACCAAAATAGAACACCTCTTTTAAATAGTTAAATTCCACAGATAGTTCTACAATATGATATGATAACCATAATTTGTGGAAATAACAATAACAACAGTAGAAACCATCTCGTCACAGCCCTAACCGGGGTATTACAAGTCATGAGCAACTAATAAATCCAGATACCAGTCTACAGGATACGAAATCCGATACAGAAGTTCAAGAACATGAAAATAGTAAGATAAGGGAGGCTCGAGGGCTGCGGACGCCAACAGCTACCTCATGGTCTCTGAAAATACTGCCTGGACTGGGAAGATCAGCACTCAGGAGCGGACTCTGCGATGCCTGAATCTGCACACACGGTGCATGGAGTAATGTGAGTACTCCGACACAGTGAGTAATAAATATAAATAATGGATGAAAGCAAGAAAACACGTAAAGGCACAAAGCAATTCTATATCAAGCAGTAAAATTAATTAAAGCAGTAAATCCATGAAGAAGTCGAATGAAATTCTTTTAAACTAAGTAAAACAAGTAATTTAGCAGGTAAATAACAAGTAGAAATCCGTCCCTCGGGCATAGTAACAATCGCTCATAATAGTATCAGCCCCTCGGGCTCACTCTCAGTACAATATCAGCCCCTCGGGCTCACTCTCAAATCATGATGGGTACTCGCGCTCACTGTGGGGGTACAGATTCCAGAGGGGCCCCTTACGGGCCAAGCGCTATATAAAACCACCTCGTGGCATATAAAAGTATCTTAGGCCCTCGGCCTCATATCACTCAGCATATCCTCACATATGGCCCTCGGCCTCACTCAGTCCGAAAATTATCACAAGCCCCGCGGGCATTAGTAAAACATTAGTTCTCAGCCCAAAACATCATTTAAGTTTCAAATATGAATAAAAGTGGCTGAATTTGTAAAACCGTAAATATCAACAGGACTGAGTTCAAGTAATAAGTCAAATGGTGAGGAATTAGCGATAAAAATCCCCGGAAGGTTCAAATAGTTGGCACGAAGCCCAAATATGGCAATCAACCCAAATCATGATGATAACAAATAAGTTTCAGTCAACTACGCGGTAAAATAATCAATCGGGATGGACCAAGTCACAATCCCCAATAGTAAATGACTCCACGCTCATCATCGAGCGCGTGTCTCACCTCAATATAGCACTACGATGTGCGATCTAGGGTTTCAAACCCTCAGGACATCATTTACATTCATTACTCACCTCGAACCGGCTACAACTCTAGCTCGCGACGCCTTTGCCCCACAAATCGGCCTCCACGCGCGTCGAATCTATCCAAAATCAGAACGAATACATCACAATATGCTAAGGGAGCAAAGCCCAAGCGAAAACAATCGAAAATTATCAAAAATCCCAAATATAGCAAAATTCAAGCCCTGGGCCCACATCTCGAAACTCAGAAATTTTTACATCATTAGATTCCTTATCACCCCACGAGTCCATACATACCAAAAGTTCTCAATTCCGACCTCAAATTGTCCTTCAAATCCCAATTCAAAAATTCAAAATCCCAAGCCCTAGTTCTTCCTTTTTTAGCTTAGTTTCCATAAATTTCTAGGTTAATTTCACAGTAGAATCACGTTTTAGGTTCATAAATCTTACCTCCATTTACTTCTCCTTGAATCCCTCCTCAATCTCCCTCAAAGAGCTCTCAAAATGATCAACTATGGTGGAAAAATGGCTCAAAATCGTGGATGAAATGTTTTATAACTTTCTGCCCAGTTCTGATATTCCTTCTTCGCGAACGCGGTCAAACACTCGCATTCGCGATGCACAAATTTAACTTGACCAGATTTCCTTATACGCGATCGCAACCAAAGGCTCGCGAACGCAATGCTTTAGACTCCTCAACCTACGCGAACGCGGTCTCACTTACGCGGACGCGAAGAGCTACAGCTCCCGGACCCTTCACGCGGCAACTCCACTATGCGAACGCGACCTACCCTCACGCGAACGCGCACCAGCCCCCCACCTTCCACGAATGCAAGGCCTCAAACGCGAACGCGAAGGCCAAACATAGACCACCCCAAAATCCTTCTACGCGATCGCGACTCGCCCCACATGATCGCGAAGGCCAATTTCGTCTGCAACAGCTGAACAATTTCTGCAATGATCCAACACCAAAACTAGCCCGATTGGCCGCCTGAAACTTACCCGAGGCCCCCGGGACCTCAACCAAAAGCACCAAAACATCCTAAAACCTCATTCGAACTTGCTCCAATCATCAAAACACCTCAAACAATACCAAATCCATCAATTCACATCGAATTCAAGCCTAAGTTTTTTAAAAATTTCCGAAATATGCTTTCGATCAAAAACCCAACCAAATCACTTCCGAATGACCTGAATTTTTGCACACGCATCCCAAATGATATAACAAAGCTACTACAACCCTCGGAATTCCATTCCGACCCTCAGATCAAAATCTCACCTACCAATCAGAAATCGCCAAAATACTAACTTCGCCAATTCAAGCCTAATTCTACACCGGACCTCCAAAACCAATTCCGATCACACTTCTAAGTCATAAATCATCTTCTGAAGCTAGCCGAACCATCGAAACTCACATCCGATCCCTCTAGCACATAAGTCAACATCTGGTTTACTTTTCCAACTTAAACCTTTTTAATAGAGATTAAGTGTCTCATTTCTTACCAAATCCACTCCGAACGCAAACTTCTCAACTCGACCACATAAAACACAGATAACAAACATAAAGAAGCAGAAATGGGGGAAACGGAGCGGAAACACATGAGACGACTGGTCGGGTCATCACAATAGGCATTCTTGCCTTAAGGCTCCTTATCAAGAGGCTTACACTAGTACAGACATGATCTGCTGATGACCTCATATTTACTTATCATAAGCATGATACAAAGTCAAGTTTCTCTAATTCAACACTTCCACAGCTATATCTCTTATCGATCATCTTTCTTAACGTAGGCATCGTCTTATTAGGAATAAAAACATAAGCTTGAGATTGAATTCTTATAAGTGAGCTCTACCACATGATCTAGAGTAAGAAGAAAGAGTGGCAGTCTTAAATGCCCTATGGCCTCCTGCGTATAAGTGTGGTACACGACACACCCATAAACAAGACTTTACGAGACACAGCTTGTAGACTTCCTAGGACAGAACTGCTCTGATACTACTTTTGTCATGACCCAAACCGATATGCCGTGATGGGCACCCGGTACCTTACTCAACCGAGTACCAACGTAACATATCTTTCTTAGTACATCATTATATACACATGACATACGGACCTAATAGGCCAACATGATCCTTTATAAACTGAAGACATAGACCGACTAAGAAGAACAATCTTTTATATACACGATATATGTCTGTAAGCCTCTAAGAGTATATAAATGTCATAAAGATCAGGACAGAGTCCTGCCTTACCAAACAATACACGTCTAAATCATACTAACCAAACGAGCAACTCCGAAGCAAATGGAGCGCACCAACATCTTCCGATGAGCTGATAGCCTATTTGGAGGGCTTTCGACTTATCTATCGGGGCCTGTGGGCATGAAACGCAGCGTCTCCGGGCAAAAGAGACATCAATACGAATAATGTACTGAGTATGTAAGGCACATAAATAAATACATAAGAGACATGGAAGAAATATAGAGTACATGACTCAACCTGTAAGTCTGAATAACTTTGTAAATCATAAATTACTTTTAGCATCATACATATGCGTATGAATGTCATGTTGTGCATAGGTACATGTTCCATAATATCACCAGCCTTTGAGGGTATCCCATCATATCATATCGGCCACTGTGGCCAAAATCATCATCGTATACCAGTTTGAATACATACATATATATGCATATATAACGCCATTTGAATACATACCCATATATGCGTATATAACGCCGTTTGAATCATATTTCAGCCACTGTGGGCAACATCATCATCATATACCAGCTGATCAGGTGGTGGTGCGTATATAACGCCATAACCTTTTCCCATATCCCATATACATATATTTACATATATACGCGTATATAACGCCATCTGGTCATGGGTCAGTGCACATGAATGCAGTGCATAAAAAGTACGTCAATAAAATTATTCGGAATGTCATAAGACCATTTTGCCTCTGAGTAATATCATAAAGTAAACTCTTTTCTATTTTCGTATTTTTCTAAGACCCATGAACAGATGATAAAATATTATGACA
Source organism: Nicotiana tabacum (assembly GCF_000715075.1). Classification (NCBI taxonomy): domain Eukaryota; kingdom Viridiplantae; phylum Streptophyta; class Magnoliopsida; order Solanales; family Solanaceae; genus Nicotiana; species Nicotiana tabacum. The sequence goes on from NC_134080.1 coordinate 86,935,131, forward strand.
CACGGAAATTCAAGAACATAGATATCTCTAATACTTCTATGAATAGAGTGATTCATGAAATTTGTGCATTTTCACGTTTCGTTCGTATCGTATAGATCATGCCAAAAAAAAGAAGGGATAGCCTTAATATACCTGTTTCGGTGAAATTTACACTTGGATTCCTTGAAATCTTGGACAAATTTATTTTGCTTCTAACGTTTTGTGTATTGAAAATAGAAATGGAATTAAATTTTAATGGTTGAACTTTGAGATTTCAATTGAAATCTTGGCCAGAATTTGGGACGAAATTGCTTCATAATGAAGCTTGTGCTTGAAGTGGAACGTTTCTGTTTTTCAATGTCAAATGCAGATTTTGATTTTAAATCTTTTACAAAGATATGTTGCCAAGTCTTGTGGATATGGACAAAATCAAAAAAAAAAAAAAGCTAATGGATTATCACCTTGGTTATAAAAGGTGTCCTCCATCCAAGGCATTAGGTTGCCACCTAGGATAGTAGACTAAAGAGTCATTGTAGGGAGGGTTGCCACGTGGGCTGTAAATTATTAAATTTTTATCCACTTATTAGTTAATCGGGTAATGTCCTGTTACCCGGTAATTAATCAATTACTCGCATAATTTAAAAATTATCTCAACTTAATTAAATACTACTCTCTTTTAACATACCTTGTACATCTTACTATCACGGCCATGTAGTACCTTGTATAGTACTAGTCCATAAATATCGGGTATTTTAGCTCGGGCCGTATTTTATCCCAAATGCCAAACTTTGACAAAATTTATTTTCTTAGACTTGCTCCCCCTTTCACCTTCATGAATTTACTAATCACTTGTGAAATAGCATAATCCTTATAATCCCCAAATAATATTGTCTTTGGACTAATGTCAATTACCTTACGACAAATTCAACATAAAATACTGCAGGGTGCAACACTGTCGTAACTTATTACTACGAAGCATAATATCACCATAATGTAATACTGTCGGGTACAACACTGTCGTAACTTAATACTGCAGGGCATAACATCGTTGTAATATAATACTGCGGAACGTAATATTGACGTAATATTGCGGGGCGTAACACTTTTACTTAGACTTCAATGCTCCGAATTGATTAATTTAGCTCCAAATTAACTTTTGAGCTCAGGATCACTTCCTGCAAGGCATAAAACACGTACTAAATGTAATTCACTATCATTTAAGCTCAAACGCACGTAAAAATACAGTCATTGGAATGTAATACTACGGGTAAAATACAGGTTTCTAGCCTAACATCAACACTCCATACTTAGACAATTGCTCGTCCTCGAGCATTTGAACTACACTGCACCTAGGGATAACCTTTCATCAAACAACCTCCCTGATACATCATGCCAAGAATAATTAAAGTAGACTGAGCACCTTATCATAACATCCCACCCTCAAGATTCGACTCAAAAGTACCATGCATTAGTCACTCGCCCACTTACTCTAACATAGAGGTCAATGACATTACCTTTCCTTCATGAATCAAGTGCCCTCACACAACAAAAGAGAGTAGTCTCACACAATAAAATTTAAGAATATTTAGGAACTCGAGATAGAAAGAATTCACTCACTCTCAGAAATAACATTCATATGCCACAAAAGATGCACCATGGGCTTGCCCGTAGTGACTATTCTACTAATCGAGCTCCTTCAGTCTAGGATCAAGTAGGACTTTATTTGCTTGTAATGTAGGCTGTGAGACGGGTAGAATACATCTAGATATAAGAGTGATTACACCTCCCTAAGCACTTTAATACATATACTTTAACATTCAAACCCCACTTATGTCAAACCAAAACTCCACCTTCACATCAATCTAGATTAACTCCCTACATCTTTAAGCACACTTACGTCAAGAGCTACCACTATCAAAGAATATATATATATATATATATATATATATATATATATATATATATATATATATATATATATATATATATATATATATGTGTGTGTGTGTGTGTGTGTGTGTGTGTGTGTGTGTGTGTGTGTGTGTGTGTGTGTGTGTGTGTGTGTGTGTGTGTACTTTACTTTTTTTTTCAACACAATGCACCTTTCTCCTTATTCCATTAGTTCCACTCAAAAGCCACACCCACTACCCCACACTTTAACTTTTACAAAGTTCATAACAATTTAAGTGCTCATGAGAGGTGAAAAGGTTCAAATATATGGTCAATTCAAACAATTGGGTAAGGCTTGTAACGTGGTTGCCAAAGAAACATGATTATAGGCTCAAAGGGATTAATTACGATACATCACAATTAGGCGGGTAAAATATGTATATATAAGCTCAACAAAGAAACGCCTATGTCACTTCCAAGACTGAACAAAACTACTATTTCGCTTTGCAAACACACGGAGCAAGTTCTAAGCATCAAATGCAACACACAGAATAACACAAAACCTTACACACACATGGCACATAACTCACTCAGGATTGGACTAATCAAGACACTCTTAGTCAAAGCAGTTAAGCACAGTTTTAATCATACAATTTAAGGCACTTATTTAAGAGTCAAGAATTGAGCCTAGGTGTCACAACTAAGGCCCTTACCACTCTCAAGGCATATGCAATCAAGGTAAATTGATCCTTTAACTTAGCTTCCTAACTAAAGATTCTTAATTCCTAAAAAAATAAAAAGATTTAACTACACCCGGTTCAAGCAAAACCCTTGGAAATGAACCGCGGCACAAAGAAAAAACAAGGGGGAATTGTTACACTACCTAAAAGAAAAAAACTAAAATAAAAGACATATTTTTGGATTTTCACATATATGAATTTTTTTGTTTTTTTTCCTTTCGACTCATCTCCCTCAAGAAACCAGTCGATGAAATCCATCGTCGGGAATAGTCGAACTACATACTTAATTACTAACTATTACAGGCCCGATAGAATTCAGAATTATAGTTTACAGCCCAATTGTCTAAGAAAGCAAGAAACAAATCAAACAAAACCAACTGGCAAATGAAAAAAAAAAGACAAGTACAAATACAATCAAATAGGAGCACCCCACCCCACACTTAGGAAATTGCATTGTCCCCATTGCAAAATAGTAAAATCAAGAGTGAAAAGGTGACTCCCTGAGGCCCAAGCCTTAATCATCAGCACCCTCGAAGGTAGGCAAATACTCCTCATCATCAGAGGGAACAGAGTTGACATCCTCATCGGGTGGCAGCTGTCCTCCTCTCGCCAACCCCAACCACTGTTGAGTGATAGTAGAAAGGGGGTGATCCTGCTGCAACTCTTCCAAGTCGGTCTCCCCCCAAGCAGCTCGAAGGTGCAGGTCAGCAAACAGTAGTTGTAGTGTCTCCTCAACACGGACCATCCTCTGGTCCGAATTAACAACCGCAGTAGGGGGGTCTATCACTGATGTCACATCATAGGGCCTAATAAGGTAAGACACTGGAATAGTCCTGTCATAGTGGTATTTCTCCTCCACAAGGTGTGCCTGCAACAATTGAGTGATCATACTCGGGTAATGTAGACAGCGAGTCCCAAGTGGCCGCACTTAAGCCATATGCTCAAGCATGATTTTACCCAGGTCAAACCGCATCCGAGTCAACAGGGCATAGATCAAACACACCTTCAGCCTGGGGACATCAGTGTCACTTTGAGTCGGTATGATCTTGGCATTAATCAACCGTAAAACAACCCTGGATGGCCGCTAGAATGTTGCCTTCTTTATGTCCTTGTGGATTCATTTGCATCTCGTGTCCATGCTACAGAAGAGTCAGTGCCACATAACAGGTGACGAATAGCCGGATAGTCTGGCCGATGGAGAAACCACTGAAAGAGTTTGCGGGGATTCTCTGTGAATCCCATAATTCGATTGATCACCCGGGAGGAGAATGGAATCACTTTACCCTTTACCTGCACTTCGTAAACTGCATCCAAGCTGGCTTCAGGTTGCCATTTAGCATAAAATTCTTTAACTAGGTTCACATTCACCGCATCACCAAGACAGAACAGACTGTCAAAACCCAAAGCCCGAATGTTGTTGTAAATTTCACCATATTTACGGCCAACTTCCTATCGTCACTAGCAACCTCAGGATACGGGTTGACTGACGGGAAAAATGTATGAAACTAGTGTCGAGCATGGGCGGGGACAGCCCGTATACCATATTTGCATGCTGGCACCACATCCGCATCTGGGTCAATGCACTCCTCCTCCTCTACTGGAGAGGGGGGAGGTTCCTGTCTCCCACCACAACGGCTACTAGAAGCAACCTCAGAAGAACCAGTGTTAGAGCGTTGGCTCGGGCGGCGAGATATTATACCTGCACAAGACGAACAATATTTGCCACAACATGAAAACTCAAACAATACCAAACGGGGTAACCACCCCACACTTATGTTATTGGCATGTTCACAAGTAAAATGTATATCAGGGACTCAGACTACCCCGATGAAAGTGTGCCACAAGCAATCAAAAATCCCCTCAACTACTAACAAATAGTACAACTGCAAAACCACGGACTATACTAGTTAAACATACAAAATTAAGAAGCTAATCTAGTAACTACGAAAAGAAATAAAAGAAGTTACACTAATGCACTACTAAAAAACTTCACAAAATACAACACAACACTACACAAGCACAAAGAATGAATCAAATATTCCAATTAGCACCTAGTACCATATTTTCTCATAGCAATTATTCTCCACGAAGCTACAATGTCACCTTCTATGTCATTGAGGCATTTAATCAAACACATGGCATTCACCAAAGTTACCTCATAATTTCAACTTTAATTCTTCCAAGATTACTACACAACCATACCAATCAACCATCCTACCACCACCACCATGTAACAAGGGCACAAAGTGCTCCAAATTTGCACAAATATACCAATAATTCTCGGCCTTTAAGGCACCTCCACACAACTTTACCATAAAAAAATTTTATAAGCATTAAGACATACTAAAAATCTTCCACAAGTATAAGCACAAGGGAAACTCAACAAGTGAAACACCAATCATGGCCAAAATAAGCAATTAAATAGAAAAAAATTTAGCACCACTACACTACCTAGGGTTTAATTCAAATTAAACTATATTACTCATTACACTAAATTACTGAAAGAAAAGAGAAGAATGTAGAGAACTTACCTTGAGGATAAATGGAAGGGATGGAAGGTGTGTGTGGGAGAGGAATTGGAGAATAAAGGAAAATGGGGGATTTGGGGGAAGGGTTGGGGCGTTGAACGGGTATTTTAAAAAAAGCTAGAAAAAAATATTTTTTTTAAAAAAAAAAACTGTACTGCCGTGTCGCAGGGTCCAACACCCTATGCGGCGCGATAGTGTAAATTATCAGAGGTCCTCAACTTTTGTCTCTCAGACCCATTTGGCCTGGTGCGGTGCATGGCACGGCTCCCCATGCGGCACGGTAGGTCATTTTTCATAGAGTTCGATTTATTTTTGACATTTAGCTTCCGAGTTGCACCCCGACTCTATTATGTACTTATTTTATGTCCAATTCATGCTTGTACCTACCCAATCAAGTCTCATAACTCCTAAATTCTAATAATCCTAAACTATAATTATGGGTAAGAGAGGTTAACAATTGGGTTGCCTCCCAATAAGCACCTGATTTAATGTCGCGACACGACACAGATGAGCGCATTTAAGGCTCGCTCGACCTCTGAGGTTCAGTCAGGTGGATCGTAGACACTTCCTTTGGTTCATTCATGCCCAAATATAGTTTCAATCTATGCCCATTGACTCTAAATGTATGAGAGTCATTCTCTGAGGCAATGTCTACGGCACCTGAAGGGAATACTTCGACCACTCGAAATGGTCCAGACCATCACGACCTAAGTTTACCCAGAAATAACCTTAATCTTGAGTTATAAAGCAACACCATATCTCCGGGCTTGAAATTTCTCTCAACAATATTCTTTTCGTGTAACCGCTTCATTCTCACCTTATACAGCCTCGTGCTCTCGAAAGCAAGATATCAGAACTTGTCGAGCTCATCAATTCTGTAACTCTAGTTGTTCCCGCAACTTCAATGTCTAGATTCAGCTGTTTTATTACCCACCAAGCTCTATGTTCTAGTTCCACTGGCAAGTGACAGGCCTTCCCAAACACCAACTTGTATGGTGACATACCAATTGGTGTTTTGAAAGCAGTTCTGTAGGCCCAGAGTGCATTATCTAGCTTTTTCGCCCAATTAGTTCTTGTGGCATTCACAGTCTTGGTTAGCACACTCTTTATCTCTCTATTAGACACTTTGACCTGTCCACTTGTCTGAGGATGATATGGGGTTGCCACCTTGTGGCGCACATCGTACTTTGCTAGCAATTTCTCGAAGGCTCGATTGCAGAAGTGAGTGCCTCCGTCACTGATAATAGCTCTCCGAGTCCCGAAATGGGTGAATATATTCTTCTTCAAAAACCCCACCACCACCCTTACATCATTGGTGGGGAGTGCTATAGCTTCCACCCATTTGGACATGTAATGTACATCAGCAAGTATGTACTTATTGCCAAAGGAGCTGATGAAGGGGCCCATGAAGTCTATCCCCCATACATCAAACACTTCAACCTCTTGAATTGGGTTCATGGGCATCTCATGGTGACGGGAAATGTTCCCAGTTTGCTGACATTCATCATAGGCCTTCACCCATTTATGTACGTCCTTAAACACTGTTGGCCAGTAGAACCCGACTTCTAGTACTTTTGCTGCCGTCCTGACTCCTCCAAAATGCCCGCTATATGCTGATGTGTGACATGCCTACAAAACAGAAGATTGTTCTATCTCGGGTACACACCTCCGGATCCTGTTGTCAACACATATTCTAAATAGATAAGGTTCATCCCAGTAATACATGCGGCAGTCACGATAAAACTTTTTCTTTTGCACAGAGGAAAGGTCATAGGGAACTATACCACTTGCCAGATAATTTGCAGTCTGCATACCATGGCATTTCCTCAAGACTTGTAGCGAGTAGCTGCTCGTATGGAAAGGTTTCCAGAATATCCTCCACCTCAACTGAGTTTTTAGCTCCTTCAAGTCGTGATAGATGATCAGCGACTTGGTTTTCTATGCCCTTATGGTCACGAATCTCAAGGTCAAACTCTTGTAGTAACAGCACCCAACGAATCAGGCGTGGTTTGGACTCCTTCTTCTCAATCAAGTACCTGAGAGCTGCATGATCAGTATATACAATTACCTTAGAGCCAATTAGGTATGATATGAACTTGTCGAATGCAAATACCACAGCCAGCATCTTCTTTTCAGTCACAGTGTAGTTCAGTTGGGCTCCACTCAACATTTTACTGGCATAGTAGATTGGGTGCATTAGCTTGTCTTTCCGTTATCCCAGCACTGCCCCCACTGCATAGTCACTGGCGTCACATATGAGTTCGAATGGTTGCTCCCAATCGGGGGCAACAATGATGGGTGTTGTGACTAGCCTCTTTTTCAGCTCCTCGAATGCTATCCTGCAATCATCAGAAAACAAGAAAGGGTGATCTTTTTCTAAGAACTTACAAAGAGGGTTGGCAATTTTTGATAAGTCTTTTATGAATCTCCGGTAGAAACCGGAATGCCCGAGGAAGCTCCTGATTGCATTGACTGAAGTGGGGGTTGGCAGCTTTGTTATCACGTCAACTTTAGCATGATACACCTCGATTCCCTTGCTTGATACCCGGTGTCCCAAGACTATGCCCTCTTGTACCATGAAATGGCACTTCTCCCAATTAAGCACCAGGTTAGTCTCAATACATTTTTTCAACACTCGGGTCAGATTTATAAGGCACTCGTCGAATGAGTTTCCCACCACTGAGAAATCATCCATAAATACCTCCATTATGTCTTCGACCATATCAGTGAATATGGCCATCATGCACCTTTGGAATGTGGTGGGTACATTGCATAGGCCAAAGGGCATCCTCCGAAAAGCTTAAATGCCATATGGGCATGTGAAGGAGGTCTTTTCTCTATCCTCTGGTGCAATGGAGATTTGATTGTACCCTGAATACCCATCCAGAAAACAAAAGTGGGACCTCTCTGCCAGTCTGTCAAGCATCTGATTAATGAAGGGAAGTGGGAAGTGGTCTTTCCGGGTGGCCAGATTTAATTTTCTATAGTCCATGCAAATTCTCCAACCTGTGACGGTTCTTGTAGAGATCAGCTCATTGTGATCATTTTTGACCACCGCCATGCCACCCTTCTTAGGAACACATTGCATCGGGCTAACCTAGTTGGTGTCAGAGATTGGGAAAATGATTCATGCATCCAACCACTTAATTACTTCTTTCTTCACCACTTCCTTCATGTTGGGGTTCAGCCTTCTTTGGGGCTCCCTGGAAGGTTTGTGTCCCTCTTCCAGTAGAATTTTATGCATACAATATACCGGGCTATCCTCTTAATGTCTGCCATGGTCCACCCAATGACGGTCTTGCACTCCTTGAGTACCTGCAAAAGTTGTTGTACCTGCACATCTAACAAACTAGATGAGATAATAAAAAGTAATGGGGCGTTAGATCCTAGGAACTCATACCTGAGATGGGCGGGCAGTGGCTTCAATTCCAGCTTTGGTGGTTCTTCTATGGATGGCTTGGCTAGAGGAGTTTCCCTGTTTTCTAAGTGCAGGGGCTTAAATTCAAGAGTTCTCCCAAAACCCTTTGCCCTCTAAAGCCAACACCCATTCTGCCAATTCTTCCCCATTCACCTCCATTTATCAGACATGCAGCAAGAGGGTCCTCAATAGTCAACTTTTCATCATCAGCTTCTACGATTACATCCATGGCATCAATAAGAGAGCAATTGGCGAATTCACTCGGTCGCCTCATAGATTTTTGCACATTGAATGGTATCTCCTCATCGTTCAATCTCATCTTGAGCTCCCCAGTTTCATAATCAATGAGAGCTCTCCCCGTGGCCAAGAACGGCCTTCCCAAAATTATGGTAATTTCTCCATCCATCTTGCAATCTAGAATCACAAAATCTACAGGGAACATAAATTTCCCTACCTGAATCAGCATGTCATCCAAGATACCAGAAGGTCTTTTCACGGTCCTATCAGCTAGCTACAATAACATAGATATGGGTCTAGCTCTTCCAATCCCAACCTCTTATAAATCGCCAGGGGCATAAGATTTATGCAAGCCCCCAAATCACAAAGTGCCTTGGCAAAAGCAAAGTTACCAATGGTGCAGGGAATTGTGAAACTCCCCGGGTCAGACAGCTTCTCAGCAACTAGTTTGGTCACCACAACACTGCAGGTCTGAGTAAGAGTCATTGTGGTCAAGTCTTGAAAATCAAATTTTTGGGTCATCAAGTCCTTCATCATTTTTGCATAACCAGGCATCTCCTTCAACGCATCAATCAATGAAATATTTACCTGGATTTGTTTCAGCATCTCCAAGAATTTCTTGTATTGTTCCTCTTTATGGTATTTGGCCAGCCTCTGTGGGAATGGTGCTGGAGGTTTCTTCTTTCCAATGATTTGGGTATTTTCTTTGTCAGACACCACCTCAACTACCGGTTCCTGGGCTGTCTCAGCTTCTTTCTCAGCCTCAATATGTGTGTTATGTTCTTCCTAGGTAGGCTGTACTGTCACCTCTGTCAGTTTCGTTGAATCATCTAGCTCAATGGTCATTGGTACAAGTGTCTCAGCCTGTCTACTTTCTCGAGCCCTATCTTGCTCCAAGTCTAAGTCTCTGCCATTATATAGACTCACTGCCATCAGCTGCTTCAGGCCTTGATCTTTTGGATTTATATGAGTATCTACAGGTAATGTCCCATGAGGACGATTATTCAAAGATATCGAAATATGGCCCATATGCACTTCAATATTCTTAATAGTTGAATCATGTGCATCTATACTTTCACCGATTTTTGCATTTGACCCAATAACCTGCTGTATTATTGCCTCAAGTCGAGCAAACCCATCTTTCTGTCTTCCACCATACTGCTACTGATGAGGATGATAACCCTGTTGCTAATTTTGATTATTATATCCATGAGGCCTTTGGTAAGGCACTATATTATTGTGAGGTCTCATACCTCCCATGTTTCAATTGTTGAGCTGTGGCTGGACTGGCCTGTACGACTGATTTTGTTGGCCCCAATTTTGACCACCATGTATTTGGCCTCCATAATTAGACACATAATTCATGTCCTCAGGGTAGTGATGATGATCACTTTCTGCATTCTACTGGTTACCAATTGGCTGACTAATGCAAAATGTGCATAAGCCCCCATTGGTAGTATCTACAATGTGTACTTGCTGCTTCTGCCCTGACTCTTCCATTTTTTTGGTGAGTATACTCATCCGTGTCATTAATGTGGCCATGTTTTCAGCAAGAGTCTTGGATGGATCTAAGGGTACTGAGTGAACCACTGGAGTGATAGGTGCATTCCTGGTTATTCACCTCGAATTTTGTGCCATCTTGTCAAGCAGACTCTGGCTTTCTCTCCATGTTTTGCTCAAAAATGCTCCACTAGCTGAAGCATCAACATTATCCTTCACGCCATCTGCCAAACCCATGTAAAACCGCTACCCCAACATCTGATCTGGAATACTGTCATGCGGACATATAACCAACATCCCTTCGAATCATTCCCATGTTTCTTGCAGTGTCTCCATTGGACTTTGTTTGAAACTCAAGATTTCATCAATTTGTTGAGCAGTCTTGTTGAGTGGATGAAACTTGTTCACAAATTGCTTGACTAACTCCTCCCAAGTCGTTATGGAATTAATGGGGGGCGCGTTCAGCAAGTCTGGGCAGCTCCTATCACTGAGAATGGAAACAACAACAGCTTTATTGCTTCCTGAGTTACGTTGGGTTGCCTTTGAGTTTTGCAGATTGACAGGAAATTCTTTAAGTGTTGTTGAGGATCTTCGATTTGTGACCCCGAAAATAGTCCCTTATTTTGCAACAAGTGCAGCATGTTGTTCATGATTTGAAACAATTCAGTCTGTATCTGCAGGACTAAAATCGTTGTGGCCAAGTTCTTTGTTGTGAGTTGTGCTCAGTCATATAGCGCAGCCTCTGGCACAAGAGGTGCCACTGGCACTAATGGCGCAGCTAGGTCTACTACGTGATCCCCTATGTCTTGTTCGAATTGTTCAGTTGTTTGTTTTTCGGATTGGCCCGATTCAAGGCCTTGAAAACTTTCTCGTGATCTGATAATGCTTCAAATACTTCACCAGTTCTCGATGAGTTTCTAGGCATGCACTTGTACAAACAAGGCAACAAACGTTAAAATTTCAATGTATAGATTGGATATAGAGAAAACTGACTAAACTAAGAATTTTTGTACTTCTTTCAATTGTAATTGATAACATCATTAATTCCCCGGAAACGGCGCCAAAATTTGATCACGCCCAACTATGTCTTATAAAAAGGACTAAGCAGACGTTGCAAATATAATCTGAGTATTTAGCCCAGAGTCGAACCCACAAGGAATTAACCTATCAATTACTCTTGTTAGACTCACCAAATTCTACGTAATCAACTTTCCAAACGTTTTGAATAACAATTGAGGATATTTTTACAAACTATGACGGACTGCAATTAAGTAAATAACGACTAACTATGATTAAGTTGTAAACAATTAATAGAAAGATCTAAGGTTGTGATTTCCCCTATTGATGGAATCCCTTCTGGTTATGTTTCACATAGATTTGCGTAATCATCTCTATCGATCATGAGCACTCTTATTACCGTAAATCTCTCTCGAGTAATTACGACAATTTACTGGATGCACTTTCCCAAGTTACTCTAGCTGGCCTTGATTATAGCTCACTTTAGATCACACCCAAGGCTTCGTTATCCCTAATCCCGCCTTTAAACTCTCGGTTATTGATCCCTCATATACTTTCGGAGTGGTGATGTTCAACAATTACCTAAATATGCACTCTCTCCCGAGTAATACATACTAAATGGGCACAACTAATTGTGGATCCTATCAATTAACTACAAAAAGAACGTAGTTGAACAAATAGAGATTAAATCGTGCAAACTATATTAACATAACAAGAAGTTCATCCTTCAATAGGTTCCATCAAAACCCTAGACTAAATATTTAGCTACTTATAATTGTGTTCATAATTTCCCGAATAAATTGCATAATTAAATTACAAAGCAAAGATGAAGAAATGAAGAATTCGATGCCGATCTCCTCCGGAAATTGCTCCAAATGTTTTCTCCCTTCCGAAATAGCCTCCCTAGGTCTAAGATATGTCAAAAGTCTTCAAAATGGCGTTTTTACATGTATTTATACCAAATAGGGTCGGGCCCAGATGAAACATCCTTTCCTGCGTGAACTAGGACTTGGTTCTATAAAAATTGAACAGCTGCGCTGTAGGCCGCGCCGCACCATGCGGCGCGTTAGTGCACTTTGTCTGTAGCCTCTTATTTTCGTATCAGGCATCATTTTACACTGCTGCGTCGCGCCTTGCGGCGCCCCATGCGGCGCGGCAGTGCAATTTTCTCAGAGTGAACTTATTTCGTCCTCTTTTAACATCCAGATTTTCGTACACGATCCCGGCTTAATGTATTGGGCTTTTACTCAGACTTCAAAGCTCTGAACTGATCAATTTAGCTCCAAATTAACTTTTGAGCTCAGGATCACTTCCTGCAAGGCATAAAACACGTACTAAGTGTAATTCACTATTATTTGAGCTCAAACGCACGTAAAAATGCAGTCATTGGAATGTAATACTACGGCTAAAATACGGGTTTCTAGCCTAACATTAGCACCCCACAACATCCATACTTATAAGCTTAACATTGATGGATCTTGCTCACTTAACCAGACCAAATATGGTATTGGTGGTATTTTTCGTAATCACCAAGGCAATTGAATTATAGGATTTGCAGGAACATCAATACATGGGACAAGTATTCAGACAGAACTTCTAGCTTTGCTCATGGGACTGAAAATTGTTGTCCAAAAGCATCTCAAATCACTCATCATTAAGACAGATGCACACGCCATACTCGGTATGTTCAACTCCACTACAATGCAATACACTAATATCATTAGTGATTGCAAGTTATTACTACTACAGCTGGATAGTCCCCCTCTCCAAAGCATCTACAGGGAGCAAAATTGTGTTGCAGATAGTCTAACTAACTATGGAGCCATGCATGCAAAGGAAAATTGTCTACTTTTTGGAAGTCCACCACCTTTTGTCTCATCTTTATATCAACAAGATCAAAATGGGATGATCAGAAGAAGGTTGATTAAAACTAGGTCTGCTTCGTGTAATAGTAGTAGTTTAACTAGTACTATACCTAGTATTCATAGTAGTATTTTAGTTTGTTCTACTTTTGATCATAGTAATGGTTCCCGTATGGGGGCCTTAGGGACAAACTCTAGTACTGTAAATCTTATGCCACTAATGCATCTCCTTAACCGCTCTTTTGTAAGAGCTTGATTATATATAATATAACTATCCTTTCAACCACAAAAAAAAGTATGTTCTATGATATTTTTTTTATCCTTTAAGTCTTATAGTAGAACAAAATTATAAGATTTTCACTTTTACGAAAAACTTCTGGTATATCTCGTGTTAAGATTAATAAGTAGAGCATGAAGCCACAGTTACATATTATATTTTAGTTTTTGGGCAAACCATTTAATTGTTTGATCTTCTATATGTTTTTGCCACTTTTTTAGTGAAAAAACTATTTCGCTAATTATGTTTCCACACCTAGCTTTTTATAATACATTCCTAGTCCCATTATGGCCTATCGACCTAATTTGAGTTAGAAAAAAGAAATGGGATTCTTCTGCATTATTCACAGGTCCAATTTGGAGGCTGCCAAGGGCTAGGAATTGAGCCCTAAAGCTCATCCGATTAAGCAACCTTTCAGACAGATTTTCATGTCTTAGTATGCGAGATTTTTTAGGGAAGTATATTCAATTTAAAGAAAAAGAAATTTACATAGGTTGATTTGAGACATTAATTGTCAAATTCCAAGTGTAAACGATAAGCCAATAAGGAACTCTTACCTTTAACCTTTTTAATATTAATTCTTTATTTTATTATTTTATACACTATAGTGATAACAAAAAGGGCAACCAAAGACAATAATGAGGAACTTCTTTTTCATACACTTTAATTAAATACCTCTTTTTATGGCAAAAAGTTTCTTTCTCTTAATCCTATCGTAATTTAGGAACAAAATTGCCTCTCTCTTTTTTTTTTTTCAATATCTACCTCACAAGGGCAATTCACTTTTCGTTTTATTTTCTGGAGTTCAATATACCTAGTCCTCGAAGTCCGAACTTTCTAAGCGTTATATGAAATTCAGGTCCAATGTGCTTTCAAATGTGAGGACGTGAGAAAGACATTTACATTATTACATAGTAAGATAACGTAAAAATAAATAAGTTATGAAAAATATAATAAGATTAAAGTGGATTTTAGAAGAAAATTGTTGAAAATTTTAACATAACAATCTGAACATACTGACATAATATAAAACTACAAAAATAAAAAGATATCTTGAGCAACCAATCAGTAGAACGTCTTAGCACCCCAAACACTAAAAGGACAACAAAATCATGTTTTATCGAAAAATGCCATCAAACTATGTGTTGTATACTCGCAACATGTAGTAACCATTTTTCTAGTATTAAAATCTGAAAATTGCACTAAAAAAGTTTACCATTTCAACATTGAGTTTCTAGAGTTTGAGATGCAATCAAATTTGGCATTTGCATATATACCCATTTTTGGGTCACTATTGAATTTATGTATGCATTGCACAAAACTTTGCAAATTTTACCTGCTCGGATTTGAAGTAGTTCAATCTTTTCAGTGTAACTTCAGAAATTAAATCTGAAGTTCTCCTTTCTTTCAACTGCAACTTCAGAAATTCAAATCTCACGTAGTTAAAACTCTTCAAAGAAACTTCAGATTTTCGAATCTTAAGTAGTTCAATTTTCGAATATGAAGTTCTTCTTTCTTTCAATTGCAACTTCAGAAATTCGAATCTTAAGTAGTTCAATTTTTCGGTATAACTTTAGATTAAAGTTCCTCTATATTTCAAAACTTCAGAAATTCGAATCTTTAGTAGTTCAATTATTCAATACAACTTCAGTGGCCCAGAGCTTCGCGATCGCGAGCTCCTTATCGCAAACGAGTAGAAAAAAATTTCCCCAACCCCATTCCTTCATCGCGAACATGAGGGCTTCTCCGCGTTCGCGAAGAAAGAAACCAAAACCAACAACTTTAGCAATTTTGGACTTAGCTCTGGGCGGTCCAAAACACACCGACCCACCTGGGACCGCGTCCAACGGTACCAATAAGTCCATAAACATAATACGGACCGACTCGAACCCTCAAAACATGCAAAACAATATCGAAACTAAAAATCGCACCCCATAACCAAATTGATCAACTTATGAACTTCAAACTTCATCAACTAGCTCCAAACGCGTCGAATCATACTTAACCAACTCAGAATGATGCCAAATTTCACGTACAAGTCATAAATCACCATACAGACCTATTCCTGGGCTCGGAAAATTAAATGGACCACGATAACACCAAAGTATACTTCAAACCAAATTTAAATAACTTGAAAACTTTCAACACGCCAACTTTCAACGATAAGTGCCGAAATGCTCCCGCATCACCTGAAACTCGATCCAACACACCCCCAAGTCCAAAATCATCATACAAATCTATTGGAACTATCAAATCCTAGTTCCGAAGTTGTTTACTCAAGATGTTAATTCAAGTCAAACTTGGCCATCTTAGGTCACTATTAAGGAACTAAGTGTTCTGATTTCAATCCGAACCATTCCAAAACACGAACCAACCATCCCTACAAGTCGTAAAACAGTAAAATCATATACGGAGAGTCTTAATTAAGGGGACGGGGATCTAGAAAGCAAAACAACCGATCAGATCGTTACATTAAGTGTGTACAACAGGCATGGTTTCAATAATAAATTATTCAGTCAAAGCAAGAGGTCAAAGGTATAACATGAACTATGATGAAGATCATTTTTATTGAACTAATATAAGGATCAATATAGCATAGTGCAATAGATGAGCGCTTAATAGGATATTAGGAAAGGTCTAAGAGTATAGCTTAATTAAGTTAACTAAACATGATAGTGCAGCTGACAGATCATACATAAACTTATCAAAGATTTTTAGCTAATGACAAAGGTTCAATGAGACTTCTATCCATCATTATAGCAGATAGTTATCTAGTTAGGTTATGGGATATGAAGTTCATTAACACAGATTGATCGACAATACTGGAACAATCACAAGTTATCAAGAGAAAATTAACTCAACTCGCGAGAATAACATGTGAAAGCAGAACATAATAAACTTAGTCATAAGCTACATATATGAATCATAAATTAAAGTAATCAACAGAGAAAACATCATAAACACACAATAACACAATTAATCGAAGATAGATAGAGGGTCAGTATGCACTGACCTTCTATAGAGCAACAAAGTAAGCAAGAGTTCTATGTTTAGCCGTCTAGGAGTTCAAAACCCAAAACTAATCACGTACAGGATCAAACTCGAGGAATGAAAAGAGGAAAAGAGAAGCTACTGGAACTTAAAACTCAGCCGAAAGACTTAAACTTTTCAATGTTTTTCTAGTAATGTTAGGTATATTCGTGTCTCTTAGGTAAGGACATTGAATGCCCTATTTATAGTGGCATTCAAGTCACGTAGGATTTCAAATCGGTTCGACCATAGTGGATGATTACGATATGGTAGACGACGATAGTGAATAGGTGAAATCAGAAGGGAAAGAGGGGAAATCAGTGATGATTTTTTACTTGAGCATGAGAAAAGTTGATCGATGAAGCCTTCGAACCAGTGGTCAAACCCTAAATGTCTAGAGGATATTGCATTTGACCTTTGGACAATGAATAATGATGACTAAGTTGAAGATACAACCATGCATGCTCCGATTTGACGGAACATAGGACGGATTGAGAGATTTATAGGTTACATAGTTTTAGGTCTAGAGTTTGGATTGGCGAATTGAATTTGGGTGATGAAAGGGTAAAGAATCAGGCGGGGTTCGCGGATGTAGGGGACAAATTGAGTGTTCTAGGGTTCGAATTTGTGACCTTGCACTAATTTGTGCAAGGATTCGTGACTGATGAAAGTTGTGGGTTTGAGAGAACAGAAAGGAACGGGAAAATTAGGGCGTCCAGTCTTAGTGAGAATGATTAGGGTTAGGGATGTTTGGTGGGTTATAAGCGAGGAATGGGACTTGGACCGTTGGATCATTTGATCAACGGTCCTGATAATTCAGGTCGTGAGATTTGTTAAAAATAACTTTTATGAAAAAAGGGGACCGTCGGATCTATGTAATCCAATGATGGAGAAAAGATCTAGCATAGGTTTTAAAATAAATGGAAAAGTAGGAATAAATGTGGACCATTGATGATTTGGGTCCACGACCCATGTTCGTTATGCTTGTTTTGTGAGTGAGGGGGACGAGGGACATGGCACGATTCCATTGGTCCTTAGAGGTTGGCATGGATTGCCAAAGTGGATAGGTTGGGGTAGTTTTGGACCAGGTCATGTCGCATTGGGCTTGTGTTTTGAGCTGAATTAATTGGTATTTGATTTAATAAATGGCCACATTGTATTTAATTAGGTAATTGCAATTGTAGCCTTTTAAGCTTTTATCCCCTTTAAAATTAACTTAATTAAGTGTAATTATTTCTAACTAAATGTGATAAAAAATATAATCATCAAATACATTATAAATTACTATAATTAATTAATTATTAATTAAACACTTTATTTACCAAAATTTGAAACTAATTTCGTATTAGTTTAAAGTAATAAAGATGAATTAAAAATCAAGGGTTAATTTATTAAATTAATTGTGAAAAACGTGTATCAAAAATATAGAGGTTATTTTAATAGTTTCAAAATAGTATGGGTAATATATTTTATAAATATGTAATACTGAATTATTACCTCAACCCTATTAATTGCTATTTTTGATTATAGTTATATAAAAATAGGTATTATTGATTAGAAAATATTTTATCACATTTACTGTAAATTATTAAGTATAAATAATTTAATTTTAAAATGGAGGGTCAAAATTGGTCGTTAACACATATTTTAAAGACAATATCGTAACGACCCGGCTGGTCGTTTTGAGTATTATAGCCCCTTCCACCCATTTATTGCTTATTCTATGCTAAATTGTGGCTATGTGACTT
Source organism: Nicotiana tabacum (assembly GCF_000715075.1). Lineage (NCBI taxonomy): Eukaryota > Viridiplantae > Streptophyta > Magnoliopsida > Solanales > Solanaceae > Nicotiana > Nicotiana tabacum. Next base: position 86,953,357 of record NC_134080.1, read on the forward strand.
GTCAGGGTGGTTGGTTTGATTTCGGGAATGCTTCGAAATGAATTGGGACACTTAGTCCTAATGTTGGAAGTCTAAGTTGAAAGAGTTGACCAAATGTTGACTAATGAGTAAACGACTCCGGAATGGAGTTTTGATATTTTGGTAGCTTCATTGATGATTTGAACTTAGGAGTATGTTCGAATTTTCATTTGGAGGTCCGTAAGTCATTTTGGCTTGAATTGACGAAGTTGGAAAGTTGAAGGTTTTGAGAAGTTTGATTGATAGTTGACTTTATTATTACCGGACTTTGATTTTGGTTCTGAAAGTTGAAGAAGGTCTGTTATGTTATTTGTGACTTGTGTGAAAAATTTGAGGTCAATCGGAGTTGGTTTGGTACGTTTCGCCATTGGTTTTAGAAGTTAGAAGTTTAATAGTTCATTAGGCTTGAATTGGGGTGCGGTTTATATTTTCGATGTTGTTTGATGTGATTTGAGGCTTCGACTAAGTTTGTATGTTATTTTAGGATGTGTTGGTATGTTTAGATGGGGTACCGAGTGTCACGATCCTAAACCCGGACCAGGTCGTGATGGCGCCCCTCGTGAAGACAACGCCAGCCGACACTTCCCATTTTAATTTTTAAGCAGTTAAATAATAAGATTCAAGTCTAAAACATTATAAATAATCCAAAGGTGAATAGAGACAATACAGAACAATATACGGAATACAACCCAACACAGCCCGATACCGGGGTGTCACTAGTCAAGAGCATCTAAAAATTCGGAATAAGACAAGAAAGTCTACAGAGTTCAATACAAATCTAAACAAAGAGAAATAAGATAAGGGAAGAAGCTCTGGGTTGCGAACGCCGACAGCTACCTAGAGAATCTTCGGATTCGCCTGAGTTGGAAAGATCAACACTCGGGAGGGGGACCAGATGTGCCTGAATCTGCACACAGGGTGCAGGGAGTAAAGTGAGTACTCCAACTCAGTGAGTAATAATCATAAATAAAGACTGAAAGCAGAAAAATACGTAAGGCACATTACAGGCTATAATGAAGCAGTAAAACTAGCAAAAACGGTAAATCAGTAAAGATATCTGAAAGTCATTTTAATTCAACTTAAACTTCATGAAAAGCCTTTTTAACAATTAAGCAGGTAATGACCGGTAATTAAGAAAGACAAACACATAAAGGTTCGCCCCTCGGGTACAGTATCAATAAATCCGCCCCTCGGGCAATATCTCAGAACAATCCCAGTCCCTCGGGCTAAATCTCATATCACAATGGGTATCCGCGCTCACTGGGGGTGTGCAGACTCCTGGAGGGGCCCTTACAGCCTAAGCGCAATATCAAGCCATCTCGTTGTATCATCACTAGGATCTCGGCCTCATATCAACAAGCCACCTCGTGGCGTACAATCTCAGGCCGTTGGCCTCATAATCATAATCCGGTGTTTTCCTCACAACATAGGCCATCAGCCTTACTCAGTCAAAAATCCTCACAAGCCACTCGGCAGTAGTAAAACATGATTTTCAGCCAATTATCATTTAAAAGATCATTTAAGTGTTAAAACATAGTAAACATGGAAGAGTATGAAAACAATGGAATATAACATGACTTAGTTCAAGCATAAAGTCAAAACAGTGAGGAAATATCAATAAAAATCCCTTCAGGGTTCAAATAGTTGGCACGAGGCCCAAATATGGCATTCAGCCCAAAACATGAAGTACACAAATAGATTTCAGTTAAATACGCAGTAAAATAGTCATTCAGGACGGACTATGTCACAATCCCTAATAGTGCATGACCCCACGTTCGTCATCAAGCGTGTGCGTCACCTCAATATAGCACAACGATATGCAATCCGGGGTTTTATACCCTCAGGACATCATTTACAATCATTACTCACCTTAATCCGGTCAAATCTCTAGCCCGCGACGCCTTTGCCCCTCGAATCGGCCTCTACTCGTGTTGAATCTATCCAAAATCAGAACCACGACGTCAAAATATGCTAAGGGAACGAAGCCCAAGCAAAAATAATCAATTTACAACACAAATTCTGAAATTACCAAAACCCGACCCCTGGGCCCACATCTCGGAATTCGATAAATTTCACATCAATAGATTCCTTATCTCTCCACGAGTTCATACATACCAAAAGCATCAAAATCCATCCACAAATGACCCCTCAAATCCCAAATTCTAGGTCTCCAATTTCAAGCTCTAGTTCTTCAATTTTAGGCTTAGATTCCATGATTAATTAGGTAGATTTCACATTAGAATCGAGTTTTAAGTCCATGAATCTTACCTCCAAGTGATTTTCCTTGAATCCCTCTTCAAAAAGCTCCAAAAACGATCAAGAATGGTGGAAATAAACCCCAAAATCGTGGACAAGACGACTATTTAAACCTTCTGCCTAGGCCTGAAATCCTTCATCGCGATCGCGGGACTTCCTTCGCGATCGCGAAGCACAATTTCTCAAAACCCCAAAATTTACTCTACACGAACGCGTCAACTCCCAAACGAACATGATGCTCAGGCATCCTACTGTCACGACCCGAATAGAGGGCCGCGTGGGCACCCGGTGCTTTACTCAACCGAGTACCAACGTAACATATCTTTCTTATCATACTATCATGAGTAAATGAGCCAGAAAACGGATCATGAGATAACAAGAATAAAACATAAGGGAATACTCAACATATGAAGACCCAAAATGATATACAAACTTATATATGTGACATACGGGCCTATAAGGCCGACATGACCATTTGTAAACTCAAAACATAGGCCGACAAGGCCATACAAGTGTCCCTACACCTGACATCTGTCTACAAGCCTCTAAGAGTACATAAAATCATAAAGATCGGGACAGGGCCCCGCCATACCAATCAATACATATCCAAAGCATACTGACCAACTAGGCAACTCCGGAGCAAGTGGAGTGCACCAACACCTTCGCTGAGCTGATAGCCTACTAGGAGGACTGTCAACCTATCAATCGGGACCTGCGGGCATGACACGCAGCATCCCCAGGCAAAAGGGATGTCAGTACGAATAAAGTACCGAGTATGTAAGGCAGGAGAGCATAAACAAGAACAGTAATGTAAAGAGAGATAGAGGAGATACAACCTGAAACATCTGAGTGCCTCTGGGGGCTACTGACATGAAATGCATAATACATATATATACATGAACTTTTTAAAAACATTCGCCTCTGTGGGCATCATCATCATCATCATATCGTACCCGGCCTCAAAGAGGACTCGATAAAAACGTACCCGGCCATCATAAGGCTCGGTAGAATCGTACCCGGCCACATGGAGCTCGATAAACCCAACTGATTAGTGGTTGCACAATAGGTGCCATACCCGGCCGACTATAGCACGACTTGGTAGAGTAAAATAGATACATATATATAATGCATGCTCGACTCATGGAATCACGTTCTAACCCTTTCGGAGTGATGTAAGGTCATCGCACCTTCGATTAACATTATGGACATCCCTACCATCAATATGAACCTTAGTGGGATTTAAGGATCATACACACATGTTTAGAATAACTTTATAAGGAAAGAACAACATGGACAACCTTAGTTTTTAGGAGTAGATCCGTTATGAATTAGCGTACCGTTTATGTTCATGTCACTTTAGATCATGACAAAAGAAAGAAGTAAGTGCCTTAACATACCTTGTATATTCTTACCAACCTCAAGCTGTGCAATTTCACGGCTCCTTAGTCTACAATAAGAGAAATGACACTCTCGTTATCGTTTAAGCGTCGTAACTATTATGTATCGACCACAACCTATTTTACAATGAAACAGACAGAACCTCCCCTATATATATGACTTCACACTAGTCAAAACAATCACAAACAGCCCAATATACCCCTATCACTTCATACATAACACGACAACCATAATAGTGTCAACCAACCCGAAAATGTTACGACGAACGACCAACAAACAACCTTGCCATTATGTGGTGTTTCTCCACAACCTTCATCCTCTCAACTCCATAAAAATATTAGTAAAATAGACAACCCAATACCAACACGAAACAGCCCAAAAATATTCCCACAAGTTCATCAACTCAAAAATAATTTTTCAGTTTACTTAAACACGTTTCGACTTGTCTTTTCTTTCAAATTGGGAAATACAACCAAAAGTACATCATTATACCTCTTATCCAATAAACCAGCCATGAATTCAACTTAAAAATAAGTTTACAACCAGCCAACCATTATACAAGAACAAACAACATACCATTCTTTCGAAACTAGCTAAGTCTATTCTTTACGATCGAGTTACAACTCGCAAACGCATAGATAATGGAAGGAGAAGCATAAACTTACCTTGTACTGAGTATAACCCACGAAACCTGGTCCTTTTTCATCAAAAATAAGTTCCTCAACACGGCTACAAGAAGGAGAAAGAGAAACTAGCAAGCTGTCCGGACTTTTCAGCACTAGAATCGCGTCGTAACACCCGGAATACCCTAGGGTTTGTGTGGGATTTTTGGGGAGGAGTTGCAGGGGTTCAATTAGGTTTTCTTGGTCTGAAAGATAGGTGAAATAACTGAGTTTATAATCCCTTAAAAGTCCCCTCTTGACCGACTTAGTTGAGGCCTCTCTTTTTGGCAAGTAGGTGATGCACCTACTTGTCACCTACTAGCTGCGCGGTCTCGCGAAAATATGAATATCTCTATACTACGATATCGTATTGATAAAAGGTTTAATGATTTGAAAACTAAACTCATATATCTTCAATTTCATATGTATATAATCCCTTGATTCAAAGTATGTTGGGAGAAAAGCTCAGATACATTTAACCTAAGTTTCAACTCATTTTTGAATGTAACTTATGATGACCTTTTCCAACTTTTGTTCCACAACTTGCTTGACTTAAAAACATAACACACGACTATCATACGACTAAACTAACTCATAACATAACCTCATAATCATGTTAATCACCCTTGTCTCACCCCAAAAGTATAGGTTATAATATTCCAAACTTGTCGACATTCGACGAAACTTATTTTCTTTAATTCATGTAGCGCATAAGCTTTCCAACCCTTTTGGTACTCGTTATTCATGATCATAAAGATTTGTAACCTCCATTATAAAAGTATTAACTTACTTTATGTACTTTCAAAGTTTATCTCATTTCTGAGCTTACATCAATTGACTTACGGATACTCTAACATATGAAAACATAGGGTGTAACAGCATTCCCGCCTTTGGAACATTCGTCCTCGAATGTTGACTGATCCACTTATCATTTTCATAACCCATAGCTCTTGTGGACACTTTAATACTCTTCTAGCCATGTAGGCAACTATTCTTTGAATAAATCCTAAGTCTAGGGTATTCCCCCTTTAGTCCTCCTTCTCATACCACGACTTGTGGTCGGACCCCTTCCAATCTCGTAACTGTTGCTCATTTTTGTCATACAGCCTGTACGACTTTTTCCTTGTATGTGCGCCTATGCGACTGTTTTTTTTCTCCATCTTTTATCCAATCTCTAGGTAGCACGTTGTAAACATATACAAAGCTTGATATGTTGTCCGTCTGGGCATCTATGGGTATACTGAAGTTCTTCACTCGGTACTTTGTTAAACTTATGACTTTTGCTATATCTTGTTTCATAGCCTCAGTTAGCTATGTTTATGGCTTTAATACAACTAGGTAGGTCATATTATACAGTTGGGGGCTCGAAGACGATCAGATACCGTCCTAGTCTCAACCATAAATGATGCCGACCAGGGATCGGCGGATGTTGGTGGGGTGAGTACAGTACAGGTGCTGTAGCACTCCTATAGCTCGCAGGAATCCCATATCGGAAAAGAGAGGGATAGTCCTGGGCTATATTAGTAGGATTTGGACCTACATATGCATAGGCCTTTTCCCCATGTTCGATTGGGGGTGAACAAAACCGTGAGGGCGAAGCCCAAAGTGGACAATATATGTACAGTGTGGGTCGGGTCGTGATAGTTGGTATCAGAGCCGACTCTCAGGAAGTACGATGGGTGAGTACCCACAACGAGGACGTTGTGTTCCTGTTGGTGGGGTGAGTACAGTACAAGTGTTGTAGCACTCCTGTAGCTCGCAGGAATCCCACATCGGAAAAGAGAGGGAGAGTCCTGGGCTATATTAGTAGGACTTGGACCTACATGTGCATAGGCATTTTCCCCATGTTCGATTGGGGGAGAACAAAACCGTGAGGGCGAAGCCCAAAGCGGACAATATATGCACAGTGTGGGCCAGATCGTGACACCTACACTACGCGATCGTAGACAAGGGACCGCGTTCGCAAAGAACAAACTCCAAGTCAAACCCCTGGTCCACTTAACTCTACGCGAACGCGACCTTCTCCACGCGTTCGCGATCAACAATCTCTCCACCTTATGTGATCGCATCTCCATCTTCGCGAATGCGAAGAACAACCTGGGCTGCCCCCACAAAAGCTCTACGTGATCGCGAGACTCCCTACGCGATCGCAAAGAGGAAAACTCTGCAACAGCTGAAGCTCAAAAATCTGTAACTCTTCCAAAGCATGAAATGGTCCAATTGACCACCCAAAACTCACCCGAGGCCCCCGAGACCTCAACCAAACATACCAACATATCCCATAAGCTCATTCAAACTTGTTCCAACCTTAGAAACGCTCAAAACAACATCAAAACACCAAATTCGCATCAGATTCAAGCCTAAGAATTCTAAACTCTTCTAAATTACACTTTTGATAAAAAAAACCCAACCAAACCACGTCTGAATGACCTAAAATTTTGCACACACATCCCTAATGACACAATAGAACTACTGTAACTCTCAGAATTCCATTCCGACCCCTATATCAAAATCTCACCTATCAACCGAAAATTGCCAAAAATCCGATTTCGCCAATTCAAGCTTAAATCCACTCCGAACCTCTAAAACTCATTCCGATCACGCTCCTAAGTCCCAAATGATCTTCCGAAGCTATCCGAACCATCGGAACTCACATCTGATCCCTCTAACACACAAGTCAACATCCGATTGACTTTTCCAACTTAAGCTTCCTCAAAAGAGACTAAGTGTCTCGAGCCTTACCAAATCCTTTCTGAACCCGGGTCAACCAACCCGATCACATATAGAACCAATAAATAAAGAAATAAGAAGCAGAAATGGGGGAAACGAAGCGGTAACTCATGAGACGACTAGTCGGGTCGTCACATCCTCCCCAACTTAAACAAGCGTTCGTCCTCGAACGAGTCAAGAAACATACCTGAAGCCTCAAATAGGTGAGGATATCTGCTCCACATCTCCCGCTCGGTCTCCCAGGTATCCTCGTCCACGGGCCGACCTCTCCACTACACTTACACTGAAGCTATATCCTTTGATCTCAACTTGCGAACCTGACACTCCAAAATAGCTACTGGCTCCATATCATAAGTCAAATTACCATCCAACTGAACTGTGCTGAAATCCAGAACATGAGACGGATCCCTAATATACTTCCGAAGCATAGAAACATGAAATACCGGATGCACACTCGACAAGCTGGGTGGCAAAGCAAGCTCGTAAGCCACCTCCCCAATCCTCCGAAGCACCTCAAAAGGCCCAATGAACCAAGGACTCAATTTACCTTTGTTCCCAAATCTTATAACACCCTTCATGGGCGACACCTTTAACAGAACCTTCTCACCTACCATGTAGAACACATCCCGAACCTTCCTGTCAGCACAACTCTTTTGTCTCGATTGGGCCGTACGAAGCCTTTCCTGAATCACCTTCACCTTGTCTAAAGCATCTTGCACCAAGTCTGTCCCTAATAGCCTAGCCTCGCCCGGCTCAAACCAACCAACTGGAGATCTACACCGCCTCCCATACAAAGCCTTATATGGAGCCATCTAAATACTCGACTGGTAATTGTTGTTATAACCAAACTCTGCAAGTGGTAGAAATTTATCCCATGACCCTCCGAAATCAATGACACAAGCACGCAACATGTCCTCCAATATCTGAATAGTGTGCTCGGACTGCCCATCCGTCTGAGGGTGAAAAGCTGTACTCAACTCAACCTGAGTACCCAACTCTCTCTGCACGGCCCTCCAAAACTACGAAGTAAACTGAGCACCTCTATCTGAAATGATGGAAATCGGAACACCATGCAAATGAACAATCTCTCGGATATAGATCCCTACCAACCGCTTTGAATAATAGGTAGTACATACAGGAATGAAGTGCGCGGACTTGGTCAGTCGATCCACAATCACCCAAATCGCATCGAACTTTTTCAAAGTCCATGGAAGTCCAACTACAAAATCCATAGTGACCCTCTCCCACTTCCACTCTGGAATATCCATCTGCTAAAGCAAGCCACCTGGTCTCTGATGCTCATATTTTACCTGCTGACAATTGAGACACCGAGCTATGAATCCCATAATGTCTTTGTTCATTCTCCGCCACCTATAGTGTTGTCTTAGATCCTGATACATCTTCGCGGCACCCGAATGAATGGAATACCACGAGCTATGGGCCTCCTCCAGAATCAACTCCCGAAGCCCATCCACATTGGGCACACATATCCAGACCTGCATCCTCAACACCACATCATCACAAATGGTCACATCTCTGGCATCATCATGCTGAACTCTGTCCTTCAGGACAAGCAAATGTGGATCATCATATTGGCGCTCTCTGATGTGATCATATAAAGAAGACCAAGAAACCACACAAGCCAATACCCGACTGGGCTCCAAAATATCCAACCTCACGAACCGATTGGCCAAGGCTTGAACATCAACTACAAGAGGTCTCTCCCCAACTGGAATATATCTCAAACTCCCCATACTCACCGCCTTTCAGCTCAAAGCATCGGCCACCACATTGGCCTTCCCCTGATGGTACAAGATAGTAATATCATAATCCTTTAGCAACTCCAACCGTATCCGCTGCCTCAGATTGAGATCCTTCTATTTGAACAAGTGGTGGAGGCTACGATGATCAGTAAACACCTCGCAAGACATACCATACAAATAATGCCTCCAAATCTTCAACGCATGAACTATGGCAGCAAACTCCAAATCATGAATGGGGCAGTTCTTCTCATGGGGCTTCAACTGATGAGAAGTATAAGCAATAACTCTATCCTCCTGCATCAAAACACAACCAATACCAACTCTCGAAGTATCACAATACACGGTATATGAACCTGAAGCTGATGGCAAAACTAACACTAGAGCTGTGGTCAAAGTTATCTTGAGCTTCTAAAAGCTCTCTTCACACTCATCCGACCACACAAATGAAGCACCCTTATGAGTCAACTTGGTCAAGGGTGATGCAATAGATGAAAATTCCTAAATAAACTGACGATAATAACCTGCCAAACTAAGAAAGCTGCGAATCTTTGTAGATGAGGAGGGTTTGGGCCAACTCTGAACCGTCTCTATCTTCTTCGGATCAACCTGAATACCCTCACTGGACACCACGTGCCCCAAGAAAGCCACTGAACTGAGCCAAAACGCACACTTGGAGAATTTTGCATAAAGCTTCTCCTCCCTCAATCTCTGCAACACAACCCTCAAATGCTCTACGTGTTCCTCCTGACTAAGCGAATACACCATAATATCATCAATGAAGACTATGACAAACGAGTCGAGATAACGTCGGAACACGCTGTTTATTAAATGCATGAACTCTACTGGGGCATTCGTGACATCAAGAACTCATAATGACCATATCGGGTCCTGAAAGCTGTCTTAAGAATATCCGAGTCCCTGATCTTCAATTGGTGACAACCTAAACGGAGATCAATCTTGGAGAACATTCTCGCTCCCTGAAGATGGTCGAATAAATCATCAATGTCGGCAAGGGATACTTGTTCTTAACTGTTACCTTGTTTAATGGCCTATAATCAATGCACATCCTCATAGTGCCATCCTTCTTCTTCACGAATAGAACTAGCGCACCCCAAGGTGACACACTAGGCCGAATGAACCCCTTTTCAAGGAGTTCCTGAAGCTACTCCTTTAACTCCTTTAACTCCGCTGGTGCCATACGATACGGCGGAATAGAAATGGAATGAGTGCCCAGCACCAGGTCAATACCAAAATCAATATCCTTGTCCAGTGGCATGCCCGGCAGGTCTGCATTAAACACATCGAGAAAATCCTCACAACTGGAACAACATCAATATTGGGAGTCTCAACACCGACATCCCTCACAAAGGCTAGATACGAAAGACAACCATTCCTAACCATACGCTGGGCCTTCAAGAATGAGATCACTCTACTAGGAACATAATCAGTCACACCTCTCCACTCAATCCGTGGCACACCTGGTATTGCCAATATGACTGTCTTAGCATAACAGTCCAGAATCGCACGATACGGAGATAGCCAATCCATGCCCAAAATAACATCGAAATCCACCATACTCAATAATAAAAGATCCACTCGGGTCTCCAGACCCCCAATAGTCACCACACACGATCAGTACACACGGTCTGCAACAACAGTATCACCCACTAGGGTAGATATATGAACATGCGAAAGAAAAGACTCACGGGGCGTACCCAAATAATGAGCAAAGTATAATGACACATAAGAAAAGGTGGAACTGGGATCAAATAATACAGAGGCATCTCTGTGGCAGACTGAAACAATACCTGTAATAACAGCATCCGAAGCAATAGCATGGGGTCTAGCTGGAAGTGCAAAGAAATGGGCATGACCTCCCCCTATCGACCTCCCTATTTGGGATGACCCCTAGCTGACTGACCTCCACCCCTAGCTGGCTGGGCGGGTAGTGATGATGTAACTGGCGCTGAACTCGATGACTGACCCCTCTGCTAAGATAAACCTGAAAGATGACGAGGGCACTGCCTCCACATATGATTTATCTCTCCACACTCATAACAACTCCCGGGTGCTAGAGATGGGGACTGAAGGGAACCCCTAGCACCGAAATAACTAGCAAATGTACCTAGTATAGAAGAGCCATGAGCTAATGGAGCACGGGATGAACTCTGAGCTGGAAGGGCACTAAGTGATGACTAGCCCTAATAACAACTATGAGAACCATGCCCCGATGACGCCCCACGATAACCTGGGCGAGCTGGCTAAGCATGCCTGAATGGACAGCCTCTACCGTGCTGAAACTGACATCTCGGAGGAGCACCACTATAACTACCAGATCCTCGAGGCCTCTTGGCCTCCCTCTCCTCTCGCTCCTGGTGACGAACAGACTCAATCTCACGGGCAATATTCACAACCTCCTCAAAAGTAGAACCAGTCACCCTCTCCCTGGTCATGAGAATACAAAGCTGATAAGTGAGGCCATCAACAAACCTCTTAATCCTCTCTCTATCTGTCGGAACCAACCAAATGGCATGACGAGCTATCTTGGAGAACCTCAACTCATACTGCGACACAGTCATCTCTCCCTGATGCAACCACTCGAACTGCCTGTGCAACTCCTCTCTGAGAGACTCTGGCAAATACTTCTCCAAAAAGAGAACGGAGAACTGCTGCCAGGTAAAGGATGATGCACCAACAGGCCAACGCCTCTCAAAATCCTCCCACCAAGTGAAGGAAGCTCCAGAAAATTGATAAGTAGTGAAAGTGACCCCGCTGGTCTCTAGAATACTTGTTGTACGAAACATCTTCTGACACTTATCCAAGAAACCCTGGGCGTCCTCGCCCTTTTTACCACTGGAGGTCGGAGGCTGAAGTCTACCAAACCTCTCCAACCTACGCTGTTCATCCTCTGGCATGGCGGTAACTACATAGTCCTGAGAAGCTACAACCGACTGGGCTGGATGTGCCCCCGGTGTCTGAAGTCCCTGCATGACCTGCTCAGGTGTGCGAGCAGCGGGAGTCTGATTGCCTCCCCCGGCCTGAGAAGTAGTTGCGGCTATAGTAGCTGAGACCGTCTGAGCTAAGCTAGTGCAAAATGATAGAATCTGAGCCAAGGCCTCCTGAAGACCCGGAATCACAATAGGCACAATTGGTGCCTGGGCTGGTGCTTCTGGAGTGTCCACAATTGGGACTTAATCCTGAACTAGGGAGGCTGGTGGATCTGTAGGTATTGCCCTAGCTGGTAGTACTGGTGGTCGTCCATCCTGACCGGTAGCGCGTGTTCTCACCATCTGTGAGAGAATAAAATAATAGAAGTTTAATACTCGGATCAACAGATTCGCACGACAAGAATTTCAAGAATATGAAGTTTTTCCTAAAGGTTCTACAACCTCTCGAGAATAAATACAGACGTCTTCGTACCGATCCGCGAGACTCTACTAAACCTGCTCATGACTCGTGAAATCTATGTAACCTAGGCTCTTATACCAACTTGTCACGATCGTAAACCCGGACCCGGTCGTGATGGCGCCCTTCGTGAAGACAAGGCCAGCCGACACTTCCCATTTCAATTTTTAAGTAGTTAAACAATAAGATTCAAGTCTAAAACATTATAAATAATCCAAAGGTGAATACTGACAATACAGAACAATATACGGAATACAACCCAACACAACCTGATATCTGGGTGTCACTAGTCAAGAGCATCTAAAAATTCGGAATAAGACAAGAAAGTCTACAGAGTTCAATACAAATCTAAACAAAGAAAAATAAGATAAGGGAAGAAGCTCTAGGCTACGAATTCCGGCAACTACCTAAAGAATCTTCGGATCCACCTGAGCTGGAAAGATCAACACTCGGGAGCGGGACCAGATGCGCCTGAATCTGCACACAGGGTGTAGGGAGTAAAGTGAGTACTCCAACTCAGTGAGTAATAATCATAAATAAAGACTAAAAGCAGGAAAACATGTAAGGCACATTACAGGCTATAATGAAGCAATAAAACCAGTAAAAACAGTAAATCGGTAAAGATATGTGAAAGTCATTTTAATTCAACTTAAACTTCATGAAAAGCCTTTTCAACAATTAAGCAGGTAATGACAGGCAATTAAGATAGATAAACACATAAAGGTTCTCCCCTCAGGCACAGTATCAATAAATCGGCCCCTCGAGCAATATCTCAGAATAATACCAGCTCATCAGGCTAAAAATCACATCATAATGGGTACCCGCGCTCACTCGGGGTGTGCAAACTACTAGAGGGGACCCTTACGGCCCAAGCGCAATATCAAGCCATCTCGTGGCATCATCACTAGGCTCTCGGCCTCATATCAACAAGCCACCTTATGGCGTACAAACTCAGACCCTCGGCCTCATAATCATAATCCGGTATTTTCCTCACAACATAGGCCCTCGGCCTTACTTAGTCAAAAATCCTCACAAGCCATTCGGCAGTAGTAAAACATGATTCTCAGCCCAATTATCATTTAAAAGATCATTTAAGTGTTAAAACATAGTAAACATGGTGGAGTATGAAAACAGTGGAATATAACATGACTGAGTTCAAGTATAAAGTCAAAACAATGAGGAAATATCAATAAAAATCCTCGAAGGGTTCAAATAGTTGGCACGAAGCCCAAATATTGCATTCCGCCAAAAACATGAAGTGCACAAATAGATCTCAGTCAAATACGCGGTAAATAGTCATTCAAGATGGACTAAGTCATAATCCGTAATTGTGCATGACTCCACGCTCGTCATCAAGCGTGTGTGTCACCTCAATATAGCACAACGATGTGCATTCTGGGGTTTCATACCCTCAGGACATCATTTACAATCATTAATCTCCTAAATCCAGTCAAATCTCTAGCCCAAGATGCCTTTGCCCCTCGAATCGGCCTCCACTCTCATCGAATCTATCCAAAATCAGAACCACGACGTCACAATATGCTAAGGGAACGAAGCCCAAGTAAAAATAATCAATTTGCAACACAAATCCCGAAATTACCAAAACCCGACCCCTGGACCCACGTCTCGGAATTCGATAAATTTTACGTCAATAGATTCCTTATCTCCCCACAAGTTCATACATACCAAAAGCATCAAAATCCATCCACAAATGACCCCTCAAATACCAAATTCTAGGTCTCCAATTTCAAGCCCTAGTTCTTCAATTTTAGGCTTAGATTCCATGATTAATTAGGTAGATTTCACATTAGAATCGAGTTTTAAGTCCATGAATATTACCTCTAAGTGATTCCCCTTGAATCCCTCTTCAATCCTCTTCAAAACGCTCCAAAAACGATCAATAATAGTGGAAATAAACCCTAAAATCGCGGACAAGACGACTATTTAAACCTTCTGCCAGGCCTGAAATCCTTCATCGCGATCGCGAAGCACAATTTCTCAAAACCCCAAAATTTACTCTATGCGAACACGTCAACTCCCATGCGAATGTGATGCTCAGTCATCCTACACTACGCGATCGTGGACAGGGGACCGCGTTCGCAAAGAACAAACTCCAAGTTAAACCCCTAGTCCACTTAACTCCACGCGAACGCGACCTTCTCCACGTGTTCGCGATCAACAATCTCTCCACCTTATGCGATCGCATCTCCATCTTCGCGAACGCGAAGAACAACCTAGGCTGCCCCCACAAAAGCTCTACGCGATCGCAAGACTCCTTACGCGATCGCAAAGAGGAAAACTCTGCAACAGCTGAAGCTCAAAAATCTGCAACTCTTCCAAAGCATGAAATGGTCCGATTGACCATCCGAAACTCACCCGATGCCCCCAAGACCTCAACCAAACATACCAACATATCCCATAACCTCATTCAAACTTTTTCCAACCTTCATAATGCTTAAAACAATATCAAAACACCAAATTCGCATCGGATTCAAGTCTAAGAATTCTAAAATCTTCTAAATTACGCTATTGATCAAAAACTTAACCAAACCACGTCTGAATGACCTGATATTTTATGCACACATCCCGAATGATACAACGGAACTATTGCAACTCTCGGAATTCCATTCCGACCCTTATATCAAAATCTCACCTATCAACCAGAAATCACCAAAAATCCAATTTCACCAATTCAAGCCTAAATCCACTCTGAACCTCCAAAACTCATTCCGTTCATGCTCCTAAGTCCCAAATCACATCCCGATGCTATCCGAACCATCAGAACTCACATTTGATCCCTCTAACACACAAGTCAACATCTGGTTGACTTTTTGATCACATATAGAACTGATAAATAAAGCAATAAGAAGCAGAAATAGGGGAAATGGAGCGGTAACTCATGAGACGACTGGCCGAGTCGTCACACCGGGGACCTCGGCTGATAATTAATTTCGGATTGAGTTTGGCCTTATGGAGTTAATTTTTCTGGTATCTGGTTTCTTCTTTCACGATTGCGGATGGAGGACCCGATCGCATAGGGCTAAGTCTAGCAGGTGGGGAATTCATTTAGTGTTTTTGTGAGATTTTGTCTGCGGTTGCGAACCTTTGGGGAGTTGTGCTACGCGAAAGGGGTGTCGCATTTGCGATGAAGGAAGAGGAGACCTGGGAGTCATACGCGTTGTTCTACATGATCGCGTGAGTCTGGTCGCGATCATGTATCTTTGGGAAGTTAGTCACCGTGTTCGCGACCCTTGGAGTGCGATTGCGTAGGAGTTTTTTGGATTTTGAAGATTTTGTTCTTCGCGATCGCGTAGTGTAACAACTGGGCAAACTATTTAAAACCCCAAATCGTGAGTTAGAGAAAAAGTTTCATATTTGGACTTGGGGAGCTCGGCTAGGGGCGATTTTTGAGGGGGATTTCACTACAAATCAAGAGGTAAGCTATTTTTGATCACTTTTGTCCAATAACATCGAATACCCATTGATTTTTACACCTAGATTATGTGTTTTTAAGGTGGAATTTGAGAGATTTTGGACTAGAGATTGGAGAGTAAGATTTGGGGGTTTGAGGGTCGATTTGTAGTCGGAATTGGATGATTTTGGTATGGTTGAACTCGTTATTGAATGGATGTTTGGATTTTATGAATTTTGTCGGGTTATGAGGCATGGTCCTGGGGTTGACTTTTTGAATTTGGTTAAAGAACTTAGCTTTATCGTATGTGATCGATTCCTATAGATTATTTTGATTACATTAAGTTGTTTGTGACTAGATTCGAATCGTTCGGAGGCCGATTCGCAAGACAATGGTTTGTTGGAGCATTGAGTTGTGCATTTTGAGGTAAGTAACACTTCTAAACTTGGTACTGAGGGTATGAATCCTTGAAATATGTGTTATATGGTTGGCATTGAGGTAACACACATGCTAGGTGACGGGCGTGTGGGCGTGCACTGCAGTAATTGTGACTCGGTTGGTTCTATGGTACTGTGTAGTTATCTAATCTTGTTTTTTTCCATGAAATTCCTGCGTGTTAGAGTAATTGAGTTGTTATCCATGTTAGAAATTATGTTTAGGCTATATTCTTATTCTGTTGGGACCCACTGAGGTCATTTCTATTGTTGAGTTATTTGCTTAAATTACAACATGTACTCAATCAAATTCATTCATTTGCATATCATATCTCAGTATCTGTTATCATTTACTATTAGATCATGTTATCATTGTTTGGGTTGAATGGTATGGGATATGTGAGCTCGTGAGACTGGAGAGGTTGATGACTGAGTTGGGGCCTGAGAGCCATGTTGTGAGTGATAATGGGGATCGGGTTGTGATGCATTACATTTAACATGCATATTTGACATGTAGTCATAGAGATGTAACATTCCTCATGCTAGCTGTATCTGGCATATTTTATAGTGTTTAAATTGTTGAACTCGAAAACATGTCTATATTTTTGTATTGTGTACGAACTGATTATAGAATTTCTCTAAGTTATTACTGTCATTTCCCTATTATATCTATACTGTCATTATCTGGATTCGGATTGTATCTTTATGAGCTCGTCATTACTTTCAGCCCAAGGTTAGTCATGTTACTTATTGAGTACATTGAGTCAATTGTACTAGACTCTACACTTCGTGTGCATATCCCGGTACATTTAGACACAACGATTACTATATTTGGCACAGTATTTGCTCGGAGACTATTGAGGTAGTTGTTACGACACCCACAGATCTCGAATTTTCTTCCTTTCTGTTTATTCAGTACTATTCTATTTTCCAAACAGTTGTATTTGTGATTTAGACTATGTTGACACTTAGTAGCTCATGTACTCAGTGACACCAATATTTAAGGATTTTTGTGGTTGACTCGCAGATGTTCCTATCAGTTATTTATGAGATTTTCACTGTTGAACTTATTAAATCATATTTTTTAATTCAAAATACGTAGTTATTTTGTGATTGTCAGCTTGCTTAGTAATGTGTTATGCGCCATCACGACATGTTGAGATTTGGGTCATAACAAGTTGGTATCAGAGCACTAGGTTACTTAGGTCTCACGAGTCATGAGTAGGTTTAGTAGAGTCTTACGGATTGGTATGTAGTCGTTTGTACTTATCTTAGTGAGGCTACCGAACCATTAGGAAACTTCACTTTCTTATATTCTTGTCATGCAAATTTGTTGATTTTGGAAACTAAACTTCTATTATTCTATTCTCTCAAAGATGGTGAGGACACGCACGATCGGAATGAGCGGTTGACCACCAGTACCACTAGCTAGGGTCGCGGTAGAGGCCAAGGTGCAGCTCGTACAACAGCTATAGCAGCACCTATGGAGACACCAGTTGCTCCAGCTTAGGAGCAAATACTAGATGTGGTTGAGCTGGTGGGACCAGCTCAGGCACCAGCTGTGCCCATTGTGATTCCAAGCCTTTAGGGGATGAGTCAAAGGATGCTCAAGATTCCCTAGACAGGTGCCAGCGTATCCTTCACACGTCGGTGAGTATTTTGGAGACAAGTGGAGTCTTATTCACTACTTTTCAGCTGTCGGGGCCAGCCTTCAGATGGTGGGAGGCCTATGAGTTGACCAAGCCAGTCGGCGCTGCACCACTTATATGGCATGAGTTCTCAGTTCTCTTCTTAGAGAAGTATTTTCCACAGAGCCGCAGGGAAGAGTTGTGTAGGCATTTTTAGCAGCTATGCTAGGAGGGTATATCAGTGATCTAGTATGAGATAGGTTTTCAGAGTTGGCTCATCATGTGGTATGGTGAGTCCCCACCAAGAGAGAGAATATTAGGAGGTTCATGATGGCCTCAACTATAGATTGCGTTTCGTCATGACTTGGGAGATTGTGTCAGGTGCTAGGTTAGACGAGGTGGTTGATATTGCTAGGTGCCTAGAGCAGGTTCGTAGTCAGAAGCGTGAGGAGAGGGAGGCTAAGAGGCCTCATCGTTCGGGTGTTTCAGCAGTTCCTCATCTAGAGGACAATCACCACAGCAGGGGTTGTCCTTATAGGCCCGATCAGATGTCTCATCCGATTTGTCAGGGTGCATCAACTAGCCATGGTTCATATAGTGCTCATCCAAGTCAGTCATCTTTTAGTGCCCTCCCATCTCAGAGTTCATCCCATGCTCCATCAATTTAGGGTTCATCGTACTAGGTCCTTCTAGTAGCTATTCTGGTTCTCGGGGTCTGGTTCAGTCTCCACCGCCATTGACAGTTCAGAGTTGCTTCGAGTATCGAGAGTTTGGTCATGTGACGAGGTATTGTCCCCGTGTTTTGGGAGGTCCAGTTCAGTCGAGGGGTCAGGTTATGACTTTCACACCAGTTATTTCACCACCAGCGCAGCCAGCTCGGGGTGGGGCTCAGGCAGTTAGAGGTCGCCCTAGAGAGGAAGGCCGATTAGGTGGCAGTCAGGCTCGATGCTATGTTTTTCTCGCTAGACCAGAGGTCGTTGCTTCGGACGCAGTGATCACATGTATTGTCTCAGTGTTTCATATGGATGCTTCCATATTGTTTGACCTTGGTTCCACTTATTCATATGTATCATCGTATTTTGCTCAGTATTTAGATATGCCACGTGAGTCCTTAGTTACGCTTGTTCATATATCGACACCGGTGGGCGATTCTATTATTGTGGACCGTATGTATCAGTCGTGTGTGATGACCATTGAGGGATTGTAGATGAGAGTTGATCTTTTATTGCTTAGTATGGTTGATTTTGATGTGATTCTAGGCATGGATTGGTTGTCCCCATGTCATGATATTATGGATTGTCATGCCAAGACCGTGATATTGGCGATACCAGGATTTCCTAGGATTAAGTGGAGAGGTTCTCTGGACTATGTTCCCAGTAGGGTGATTTAATATTTGAAGGCCCAACGGATGGTTAGTAAGGGTTGTCTGGCGTATTTGGCATTTGTGAGGGACGTTGGTGCTGATACTTCAACCATTGACTCTGTTCCGGTAGTGCGAGACTTTCTGGATGTGTTTCCTGCTGACCTGTACCAGCATGCCGCCTGATAGGGAGATTGATTTTGGTATTTACCTGGTGTCTGGCACTCAGCCCATTTCTATTCCTCTGTATAGTATGGCACCAACAGTTAAAGGAATTAAAAGAGAAACTTCAAGAGCTTTTTGATAAAGGTTTCATTAGGACTAGTGTGTTGCCTTGAGGTGCACCAGTTCTATTTGTGAATAAGAAGGATGGTACTATATGGATGTGCATTGATTATAGGCAGTTGAACAAAGTTACAATTAAGAACAAGTATCCTGTACCATGCATTGATGACTTATTTGACCAGCTTCAGGGGGCTAGAGTGTTCTGTATGATTGATTTGAGGTTTGGGTACCACCAGTTGAAGATTCGGGACTCTGTTATTCCAAAGACGATTCAGGACCCGCTATGGTCACTATGAGTTCCTTGTGATGTCTTTTGGGATGGCCAATGCCCCAGCAGTATTCATGCATCTGATGAACAGTGTATTCCAACCATATCTTGATTCCTTTGTCATAGTATTTATTGATGATATCCTTGTACTCACATAGCCATGAAGAGCATGCACAACATTTGAGGATTGTGCTACAGGCATTGAGGGAGAAGAAGTTTTATGCTAAATTCTCCAAGTGTTAGTTTTGGCTTGGTTCTATGGTATGCTTGGGGCATGTGGTGTCCAGTGAGGGGATTAAGGTAGATCCGAAGAATATTGAGGCGCTTCAGAGTTGGCCCAGATTGTCTTCAACTATTGAGATTCGGACTTTTCTTGGCTTGGTCGGATATTATCGCTGCTTCGTGGAGGATTTCTCATACATCGATACGCCTTTAACTAGGTTGACCCAGAAGGGTGCCCTAGGTGTGAGGAGAGCTTTCAGAAGCTCAAGACTACATTGAACACAACTCTAGTTCTAGTTTTGCCTTCAGTATCGGGTTCCTCTACAGTGTACTGTGATGCTTCTCTGATTGTTGTTGGGTGTGTCTTGATGCAAAAGGGTAGAGTGATTGCTTATTCTTTATCTAGTTGAAGCCCCATGAGAAGAACTACCCCATTCATAATTTAAAGTTGGCAGCCATTTTCCTTGCATTGAAGATTTGGAGGCATTATCTCTACGGTATGTCTTGTTAAGTATTTATAGATCATCGGAGTCAGCAACTATTATTCAAGCAAAAGGATCTGAATTTGAGGCAGCGAAGATGGTTGCAGCTGTTAAATGACTATAATATTACCATTTTATATCATCCTGGGAAGGCCAACGTGGTGGTTGATGCCTTTAGTAGGAAGGCAGTGAGTATGGGTAGTCTTACATATATTCCTATTGGTGAGAGACTGCTTGCATCAGATGTTCAACCCTTGGCCAATCAGTTTGTGAGGTTTAATGTTTCGGATCCAAGTCAGCTTCTAGCTTGCATGGTTTCTTGGTCTTCTTTATATGATCGCATCAGAGAGCATCAGTATGACGACCCTTATTTGCTTATCCTTAAGGACACGGTTTAGCATGGTGATTCCAAGGAAGTTTCTATTGGAGATGATGGGGTATTGTGAATGCAAGGCCGGATTTGTGTGCCTAATGTGGATGGATTATGTGAGTTAATTCTTGAGGAGTCCCACAATTTGTTATTCCTCGGTGTGCCGTAAAGATGTATTAGGAATTAAGGCAACACTATTAGTGGAGGAGAATGAAGAAAGATATGGTGGAGTTTGTAGCTCGGTGCTTGAACTGCCAGCATGTAAAGTACGAGCATCAGAGGCCGGGTGGTTTGCTTTAGAGGCTTGATATTCTTGAGTGGAAATGGGAGCGTATAACTATGGACTTCGTTGTTGGACTCCCACAGATCTTTAAGAAATTCGATGCTATTTGGGTGATTGTGGCCCGGTTGACCATGTCTGCACATTTCATTCCGGTGGTGACTACCTATTCTTCTGAGCGGTTACCTGAGGTCTATATCCGTGAGATTGTTTGCCTTCATGGTGTGTCAGTGTCCATTATTTTTTATTGTGGCATATAGTTCACATCATAGTTTTGGAGAGCAGTGCAGTGAGAGTTAGGCACACAGGTTGAGTTGAGTACATCATTCCATCCAGAGATGGACACACAGTCTGAACGCACCATTCAAATATTGGAGGATATGTTACGCGCTTGTGTTATAGATTTCGGGGGTTCTTGGGATCAGTTTCTACTGCTTACAGAGTTTGCCTACAACAACTACCAATCGAGTATTAAGATGGATCCGTATGAGCCCTTATATGGGAGGTGGTGTTGATCTATAGTTGGGTGGTTTGAGCCCGGGGAGACTAGGTTGTTGGCCACGGATTTGGTCAGGATGCCTTGGAAAAGGTCAATTTCAGGATCAGCTTCGTACGGCACAGTCCAGACGAAAGAGTTACGTCGATCGAAAGGTTGGTGATGTTGCCTACATGGTGAGAGAGAAGGTATTGCTCAGAGTTTCACCCATAAAGGGTGTTAAGAGGTTCGGGAAGAAGCACAAGTTAAGCCCTCGGTATATTGGCTCTTTTGAGGTGCTTGGAAGGATTGCAGATGTGGCCTACAAGCTTGCATTTCCACCTAATCTATTGAGTGTTCACCAAGTGTTTCATGTTTTTATGCTTCGGAAGTATTTCGGTGATCCATCTTATGTTTTGGACATCAGCACAGTTTAATTAGATGGAGATTTTACTTATGATGTGGAGGCGGTGGCCGTTTTCGAACGGCATGTTCGAAAGTTGAGATCAAAGAATATAGCTTCAATAAAAGTACAGTGGAGAGGTTAGTCAGTCGATGAGGCAACTTGAGAGGCCGAACTGAACATTCTGAGTAGCTATCCACACCTATTTGAGACTCCAGGTATGATTCTATACCCATTCGAGAACGAACATTGTTTTAAGAGGGGGAGAATATAATGATCGGGCCTGTCATTTTGAGTATTGTTGCCATGTTCCCTCATTTATTGCTTATTATATGTTCAATTGTGGTTATGTGACTTGTCGGTCTGGTTGGTTTGATTCCAGGGATGCTTCAGAATGAATTAGGACACTTAGTCTCAATGTTGGAAGCCTAAGTTGAAAGAGCTGGCCGGATGTTGACTTATGAGTAAACAACTCCAGAATGGAGTTGTGATGGTTCTGGTAGCTTCGTATGGTAATTTTGGACTTAGGAGTATGTCCAGATTTTGATTTGGAGGTCCGTAAGTCGTTTTGGCTTGAATTGGCGAAGTTGGAAAGTTGAAGATTAGGAAAATTGAAAAGTTTGACCGAGAGTTGACTTTGTTGTTACCGGGCTCAAATTTTGGTTTTGGAAGTTGGAATAGGTCTATTGTGTTATTTGTGACTTTTGTGCAAAATTTGAGGTCAATCAGAGTTGGTTTGGTGTGTTTCCGCATTGGTTTTAGAAGTTGAAAGTTCAATAGTTCATTAGGCTTGAATTAGGGTGCGATTCATTTTTTCGATGTTGTTTGATGCAATTGGAGGCTTTATTAAGTTCATATAATGTTTTTGGATGCATTTGTATGTTTGGATGGGGTCCCGAGGGCATCGGGTGAGATTCAGATTGATTTCGGATTGAGTTTGGTCTTATGGAGTTGATGATATTTCTGGTATATGGTTTCCTCTTTCGCGATCTTGGAAAGAGGACCGCAATCGTGTAGGACTAAATCTGGAAGGTGGGGAATTTTCTTAGTGTGTTCGCGAGATTTTTTCTGTGATTTTGGACCTTTGGGGAGTTGTGCTACGCGAACGCGTAAAAGGTTCACTGTTTGCGATGAAGGAAGAAGAGACCTGGGAGTCATACGCGTTGTTATACACGATCACATGAGTCTTGCCGCAATCGTGTATCTTTGGGAAGTTAGTCACCGCGTTCGCGACCCTGAGAGCGCAATCACGTAGGAGGTTTTTAGCTACTGAAATTTTGTTCTTTGCGATCGCGTGGGAAATGTCGCGATCGCATAGTTTAACTACTAGGAAGACTATTTAAAATCTCAAATCGTGGGTTAGAGTAAAATTTCAAATTTGGACTTGGGGATCGGCTAGGGGTGATATTTGAAGGAGATTTCACTACAAATCAAGAGGTAAGCTATTTTGATCACTTTTGTCTAATAATATTAAATATCCATTGATTTCTACACCTAGATTATGTGTTTTAAGGTGGAATGTGGGGGATGTTGGACTAGGAATTGGAGAGTAAGATTTGGAGGTTTGAGGGCTGATTCGTGGTCGGAATTGGATGATTTTGGTATGGTTGGACTTGTTGTTGAATAGGCATTCGGATTTTGTGAATTTTGTTAGGTTCTGAGGTGTGTGCCTGGGGTTGACTTTTGAATTTGGTTAAAAAACTTAGCTTTATCATATGGGATCGATTCCTATAACTTGTTTTGATTATATTAAGTTGTTTGTGACTAGATTCGAGTCGTTCGGAGGCCGATTTGCGAGGCAAGGGTTTGTTGGAGCATTGAGTTGCGTGCTTTGAGATAAGTAACACTTCTAAACTTCATACTGAGGGTATGAATCCCTGAAATATATGTTATATGGTTGGTGTGAGGTGATGCACATGCTAGGTGACGGGTGTGTGGGCGGGTACCGCGCTAAAATTGTGACTCAGTTGATTCCGTGGTAGTATGTAGTTATCTAATCTTGTTTCTATCCTTGAAATTCCTGCGTGTTAGAGTAATTGATCTGTGATCCATGTTAGAAATTATATTTAGGCTATATGCTTATTCTGTTAGGACCCACTGAAGTCATTTCTGCTGTTGAGTTATTTTCTTAAATTGCAATTATGTACTCAGTCATATACATTCATTTGCATATCATATCTCAACCTCTGTTATCATTTACCGTTACATCATGTTATCATTGTTTGGGTTGAGTGGTATGAGATATGTGAGCCCGTGAAACTGTAGAGATTAATGACTGAGTTAGGGACTGGAAACCGTGTTATGAGTAATATTGTAGATCGGACTGCACGTCGCAGCAGGTCATATTGGATTTATATATATATATACTATTACTATGGATCGGGTTGCACGTCGCATCAGGTCTTATAGTTTTATCTATTATTATGGGATCGGGCTGCATGCCACAGCAGGCCATATTGGCTTTATATTAGCGGTTGGGCAGGATTCGCCCCTCCGGTGTCTGACATACCCAGCAGTGAGCACAGGTACCATACAGTGCTGAGTGGTTGAGTGTGATGAGTGAGAGTTGAGATAGTCAGATTGAGTACTCTGAGAGTGTGAGCACCTGGGATTATTACTGTGATGCATTACATTTGATATGCATATTTGACATGTAGTCATAGAGATGTAACATTCCTCATGCTAGTTGTACTTGGCATATTATATCAGTATTGAGTTTAAAATGTAGAACTCGAAAGCATGTCTACATTTCTGTACAGTGTATGAACTGAATATGGAACTTCTCTGAGTTATTACTGTCATTTCCCTATTATATTTGTAATGTCATTATCTAAAATCTAACTATATCTTTCTGAGCTCGTCATTGCTTTCAGCCCAAGGTTAGTCTTGTTACTTATTGAGTACATTGGGTCGGTTATACTCATACTACACTTTGCACTTTGTGTGCAGATCCCATCTGGACACGGCGGTTGCCATATTTGGTGCAGTATCTGCTCGGAGACTATTGAAGTAGCTACTACGACGCCCGCAGATCTCGACTCTCTTTTCTTTCAGTTTATTCAGTATTGTTCTATTTTCCAAACAGTTGTATTAGAGATTTAGACTGTATTGACACTTAGTAGCTCATGTACTCGGTGATACCAACATTTTGGGTATTTTTGTAGTTGACTCGGAGATGTTCTTATTAGTTGTTTATGAGATTTTTCATTGTTTAACTTATTAAATCATGTTTTTAATTCAAAATACATAGTTATTTTATGATTGTCGGCTTGCCTAGTAATGTTATAGGCGCCATCACGACATGTTGAGATTTGGGTTGTGACAAGTATCATATATTAGATACTACAAAACTACAGAAATATCCTAGTATGTCTTTGAAGTTGTTCCTTATAAATATTATTTTAGTCACTAATTTTTATGCGCGTGCAATGTATGTGCATAAAGGAAAAATGCACGTACCTTACACTTGCATGTATTTTATATAATTAATATGAAACCGAAGAAGTTAAAATAATAAATACAAACTTTTATAAGTAACTAATTATTCTTTATTTATATTTTTTCAATACCCCAGCACATGTATAATGCAAGGAAGACTCTTCCACTTTCACAAAGCTTATAGATGGACGAGTATATATTGTGGGAGGACTCTTTGCTTTAAGTATTTTTTTTCTTATGCTATTCTTCATTTTAAGACAGATTTGTATTAACACGGAAGGATACAGAGAGAGAGAAATTTTGGATAGACATCCACAAAGGGAGGGAGGGAGGGAGACAGAGAGAGATTCTGGATAGACCTCTACTGAGTGAGAGGGATAGAGAAATTTTGCTTCCAAATGACATATACACCTTTGAATTTACAAGTGCTACATACAAACACATATAAACTCGACTCTCGTTTGACTGGGTCGTGGCAAGTCGCCTTAGAATTTCAGTTAATTCCTAAACTTAAGAAAAAACTAGCTTTTAGTTCTTAGTTTTCTTCGACTACGTTTTTTTGTTTTTTTTCAAATTTTTTTTTGCTAACTCGTGCAAAACTCCTCATAAAAGATGGTTAAAGAACCTAGTGACTATTATTGCATTATATGTTCTCCTCTCACACATTTTGTGAATTTCTAAGCGCACATTGTTCCAAGGCTGAGTTTCAGCAGCTTGGCTACTAGGTGCCACTGCCAAAAGATATACGAGTATATATCATAGGAGGAGTCTTCGGTTTAAGTATTCTTCTTCTTATGATTTTCTTTATTTTAAGACAGATTTATATAATACGGAGGGAGATTGAGAAGAAGAGAGAGAGGGAGGGGAGAGGGAGAGGGAGAGGGAGAGAGAAATTCTAAATACCATAAATAAAAAAATATTTAAAAAGTTTATTCATCAAAAATACTGAAAACAATATAATGAAATCTAGAAAATATTTTTCCTGTGCATGCTTGAGGCACATGGTTGATGCATATTTTAAAAACAGTATCCTATATTAAATACTACAAAGCTAAAGAAATATCCTAATCTGTCTCGAAATTGTTCCTTATAAAATATTATTTTAGTTACTAATTTTTATGTGTGTGCAATGTATATGTATAAAGAAAAAATATGTGTGTGCAAATTATATGCATAAAGAAAAAATGCACGTACCTTACATGTGCATGTATTTTATGTAATTAATATAAAATAGAAGAAGATAAAATAATAAATACGAACTTTAGAAGTAACTAATTATTCTTCATTTATATTTTTCAATACACCAACACATGTATAATGCAAGGGAGACTCTTCGACTTCCCCAAAGCTTATTTTTCTCTTAGTTCATAATTATTTTCTTTTAGTTGAATTTTTATTCTTGACTCTTTGAACAACCTTTTAGATCTTTTCTTAACCCTTTCAATCTAAGCAACAAGTAAATATTTTCTCAATCTGAGCCAATAGATGGACGAGTAGGTATTATGGGAGGACTCTTTGCTTTAAGTATTCTTCTTCTTATGTTATTCTTCATTTTAAGACAGATTTATATTAACACAGAAGGACATGGATAGAGCAATTTTGGATAGACGTCCACGAAGGGAGAGAGAGAGGGAGGGAGAGAGAGAAATTTCGGATAGGCCTCACTGTGTGAGAGAGATAGAAAAATTTTGCTTCCAAATGATATATATACCTTTAAATTTACAGGTGATGCATACAAAAACATAGTGACTCGACTCTCGTTTGACTGGGTTGTGGCAAGTCACCTTAGAATTTCAGTTAATTCCCAAACCTAAGAAAAAACTAGCTTTTAGTTCTTAGTTTTTTTCTTCGACTACTCTTTTTTGTTACTCTTTCAGCTTTTTCTTTTTCCTGACTTGTGCAAAACTCCTTTTAAAAAAGGGCTTAAAGAACCTAGTGATAATTACTGCATTATATGTTCTCATCTCACACTTTGTGCGGTTTGCTCTGAGCGCAGATTGTATCGAGGCTGAGTTTTGGTAGCTTGGCTACTAGGTGTCATTGCCAAAAGCTAGATGAGTATATATTATGGGAGAGGTCTTCTGTTTAAGTATTCTTCTTCTTATGATTTTTTTTATTATTTTAAGACAGATTTATATAATACGGAGGGAGAGGAAGAGAGGAATTCAAGATACCGTAAATAAAAAATATTTAAAAACTATGTTCGTAAAAAAATACTGAAAACAATATAATGAAAGCTGGAAAATATTTTTCCCGTGAATGCTTGAGGCACATGGTTGATGCATATTTTAAAGACGGTATCTTATATTAGATACTACAAAACTAAAAAAATATCCTAGTATGTCTCTGAAGTTGTTCTTTAAAAAAATCATTTTAGTAACCAATTTTTATGCAAGTGCAATGTATGTGCATAAAGAAAAAAATGCATGTACCTTACATGTGCATGTATTTTATGTTATAAATATAAAATCGAAGAAGATAAAATAATAAATACGACTTTTAGAAGTAACTAACTATTCTTCATTTATATTTTTTCAATACACTAGCATATGTATAATGCAAGGGAGACTCTTTGTAACGATTCGACCGGTTGTTCTGAAAGTTAGAGTCCCGATCCCCTATAATTGCTTTCCACATATCTATTTCTGTTATTGTGACTTGTCGGACAGTCTCATTTTGGGTTTTAGAAGTGTTTGGGATACTTAGTCCCTAAATGGAAGTTTAAGCCTTAGAATTTAGACTGTAGTAGGAACTGTGTGAATAAGACCCCAGAATAGAGTTTCGTCAATTCTGTTAGCTCCGTTTGGTGATATCGGACTTAGAGGCGTGTCCGGATTGTATTTTGGAGGTCTGTAGCTCATTTAGGTTTGAAATAGCGAAAGTCGAATTTTCGGAGATTTGGACCAGTAGTGAATTTTTTATATCAGGGTCGGATTCTGATTCCGGAAATTGGAGTAAGTCAGTAGTGTTGATTATGACTTGTGTGCAAAATTTGGGGTCAATCGGATGTGGTTTGATAGGTTTCGGCATCGGTTGTAGAATTTGAAGTTTCAAGTTTTTTAAGTTTGAATTGGAGTGTGATTCGTGATTTTAACGTTGGTTGATATGATTTGAGGGCTCGATTAAGTTTGTATGGTATTTTAGAATTGGTTGGTATGTTAGGTTGAGATCCCGCGGGACTCGAGTGTGTTTCGGATGCTCAACGGTTCATTTTTGGACTTAGGAAAGTAGCAGATTTTTCTGGTATTTTGTTGCAGAGATCTCCTTCATCGCGTTCGCGAGAGGAATCTCGCGTTCGCGTAAGGCATCTGGGGCAGGTGGAAATTTAATGCTTCACGTTCGCGATGTTGGTCCCGCGTTCACGAAGCTCTGAGGTCGTATGCCTACGCGTTCGCGAAGATATTCCAGCGTTCGCGTAGAAGAGTTTGGTTGATGGGTCCCCAGGCCCTTATGTCTACGCGTTCGCGTAGAGGAGTCCCGCGTTCGCATAGGGTTGAGTTGTGAAGCCTTTGCGTTCGCGACTGGAGTATCGCGTTTGCGATGTAGAATTTCTGGGCAAGAGTAATTTGCTCTTCACGAACGCAAGGGGTGTTCCGCATTCGCGAAGAAGGGAACACCTGGGCAGAATTTAAAGTTCAAAAACGAGGGTTTTAAGTTCATATCAAAAAGTTGAATTGGGAGCTCCGTAGAAGGCAAAATTCGAGAGATTTTTAGAGGAATTTATTGGGTAATGATTCCTAACTCCTTTATGGTTATATCCCACCAATCTATGCTTGATTTCATCATTTAATTTCGGATTTGGGGTGAAAATTTGGAAAAAGTTGAGAAAAGTTATTAGGCCGAATTTTGGGGTTTCGATCGAGATTTTGGTATCGGATTTTAGTAATTTTGGTACGAGTGATCTCGTAAGTGAATGGGTGTTCATAATTTGTGACTTTTACCCGATTTCGAAACGTGGGCCCGGGGAAGCTTTTTGGGAATTTTTCAATTTCTTGTCTTAGCTTTGATTTTGTTGGCTAGATTAGTTTTTTGTAGTTATATTTATGTTGTGTAATTGGTTTTCACTAGATTCGGGCCATTCGGAGTCAGATATTCGTGGAAAGAGCATTGTGACGGATTGATTTGAGATTGGTTCGAGGTAAGTGGCTTGCCTAACCTTGTGGGGGGGGAACTTCCCTTATGATTTGGTACTGTTTTCATATGTGAGCGTCGTGTACGTGAGGTGAAGAGTACGTACACGGGATATTTATTGTAAAATTCCATTTTTCACTAAGTCATATCCTATTTTCTCCTTATTTGAACTACACTAGCATATGTAACTATCCTGTTTAGTTTAGAATAGCATGAGTGTTGTAACTGCCTATCTGAACTATGTGCAGCATGTTTAGTGAAATTACCTGTTTTCCTTGACTTGAACTTAGTCTAAACTGTAGGTTTTCTTGTTGTAACTGTTATTTCTGTTGGTTGAGCTGCATATTTACTTTGGGACTACGGAATGGTATTCCGGGAGATCCCCCTACACTTAATATTTACTTTGGGACTACAGAATGGTATTTCGGGAGATCCCCATGTTCTGTATATTTACTTTGGGACTATGGAACGGTATTCCGGAAGATCCCCCTGCACATTTATGTTTGGAACTACGAGACGGTATCTCGGGAGATCCCCTATTGTTATCTCCGTGTTCTGGGTTGTTGTCTTTCTATGATTCCATTCTTGTTAGATTTTCGTATTTATTTTTACTGCGATATATCAGTCTGTCTTATTTCATTATGTTTATATCAGTAGGGCCTTGACTTGACCTTGTCACTACTCGACCGAGGTTAGGCTTGTCACTGACTGGGTACCATTATGGTGTACTCATGTCCTTCCCTACACATCTTCTCTGCACATGTTTTCGTGTGCAGATCCAAATATCGCTTATCAGCCGCATTTTTAGTGAGACGAGGCAGCTGTAGAGACTTCAAGGTATATTTGTCGTGTCCGCAGACCTCGGAGTCCCTATTAGGTAGAACTCCCCATGATTCCAAGTATATTAGGAGAAATTTGCAGATACATTTGACCTAAATTTCAGCAAATTTATGAATGTAACTTGTGATGACCTTTGCCAACTCTTGTTCCACAACTTGCTTGCCTTCAAAATGTAGAAAATGAATATCATACGACTAAAATAACTCATAGAATAACCTCCTTATCATGTTAAGAACCCTAGTCTCACCCCAAAGTACATGTTATAACATTCCAAACTTGTCGACTTTTGACGAAACTTATTTTCTTCAATTGGTTTAGCTTCTAAGATTTCCAACCCTCTTGGTACTCGTTATTCATGATCTTAAATATTTGTAACCTCCAAGGTAACATGATTAACTTACTTTATTTGCTTCCAAATATAATCTCATTTCCGAGCTTACATCAATGACTTACGACGTACTCTCACGTATGAAAACTTGGGGTGTAACATCATTCCCCCTTTGGAACATTCGTCCTCGAATGTTGACTGATGCGTTTATCAGTTTCATAAACTATGGCTCTTACGAATAATTTAATGCTCATCTTTCCATCTAAGCAACTGTTTCGTGAATAAATCCAAACACTTGGGCATTCCCCCCTTTTAGGCCTCTTTGTCACACCATGACATGTGGTTTGAATTCTTCCAACATCGTAACATTTGATACCTTATGTCATGCAGTATGTACGACTGTGTCCTTGTATGAGCGCCTAGCAACTCGTTTTCTCTTTTTCCTCCATCTTTTAGCCAATATCTAAGCCTCACTTTATGAACATATACAGAATTATGACAAGCTGTCCCTCTAGGCATCTATAGGTGTACTGATGTCTTTCGCTTGGTACTTTATCGAACTTAAGACTATTTCTATCTCTTGTTTCATATCCTTGTATATCTATCCTTATGGATTTACTACATCTAAGTAGGTTATACTATACCATAAAACTTACTTCGATTTATTATTACCGAGGTTTGCTACCCAACTCCAGGTTACTCTCTCGCTGCTTATCCTATATGTATAAATCTAAGTCCTTTAGTGCTTCCTCATTATTATTCATCTAAGAATAACAAACAAATCTCATCTCGAACTTTGGAACTTGTACCCATCTATTATTTATTCGCCTTAATGTTGATCTATAATCTATCATTGATAACTTGCAACCTCTTACGTAATACACTGTCACTAGGACTCACATCTTATCGGGGAACATATGAAGTGATTTTCTTGATCCACCTAGGATAATACTATACTTCAATAACCGTATTTCATTGCATCACAACGCGATTCATCTTATGGGGGTATTCTAATCCAGTGCAATTAATGAAATCCCTTTCTCGTTAAATTGTTACTCAATCAAAGGCCTAAGTATCATCCTCTTATCTATTACAATTAGACCCTTATTCTACTGCCAGTGCAGCATTCCATCTCTTCTAAATGCACCTAGTCTCAGACTCCTCTGTGTTCATTCAGGCTGTACCGAGCTTTGTATTACATATGGAAATCATCAGCTCCCTTGTTTTGATGGGTTTAATCCCGAGGACATACATATTCTCGTCACCTTCTCACTCACCTTTTCATATCCTTACTCCTATCTACCTAAAACCTTGTTGCTCTACAATACTTTACCTTAGGACCTCCACCGATCTATTTATACTACTCGCAACCTTCTTTTAACTTGCTAGCACCATAAATTTTCTTTCGTGCCTTCTCAGTTGTCCTTAAATGTAAGTAATTACTTTTGCTGGTCGTTCTATCACTTGTTGCATGAATACTTGGCTTGTCATTTTGCCCACGAATACTATAATTTCCTGTACCTCATATGATCTCAAACATCACCTTTGATGGTTTTTTTTACCATTCATTAGCCATGATAGGTGCCACTTTCTTATGGAGTGTATACAATATTGTAGTGAGACTGTTGTTACAGGATAATTTACTCTTTAGCTCACTATGCTTAGGTGGAAACCTTCTTCCTTATTTCCTCAGCTAGTCTTTCATTGTAGTACTTAGGGAGACCTTCTGGCTCTTGTAAAGTTGCGAGCTTGATATATCGTACACCCGAAGGTGATTTTCGTTATTCTTACTCGCCCATAATAATCCTTAGTTACATAAATTTATGCCTTTGTGCTCGTAGGGTTACTTCTAAGCTCAAATTTTTATTGTCTCCTTAGTGGCACTCTCTCTTATTTTTATAAACCTTAAAAATGGTACCTTTAATTGCCTCAACTCCTATCTAAATTTTTTTCAAATGATTGCGATCTCGTATCTGCGAGACTGAATTCACTATGCTGCGGTTCACCACATTTATCTTGCATGATCTATTGATTTATCTGTGACCTCTTGTCTAGCCATAACTGGGCTCTTCCTGAATCAACTACTAATTAATCGTTGGTCCATATATATATATATATATATATATATATATATATATATATATATATATATATATATATATATATATATATATATATATATATATATATATATATATATATATATATATATATATATATACATAATCCCTCTTGGGATATATCCTTTGTCTTAACTTATCTCTCGCCACTTGCTCCTAATGTATCAAGTGTCCATTCACACTTATTTATCAATAACATCCTGGCCGGAAACTTTTACTGCCTCTCCCCGGTGTCGTGCTTGTATAATTTTCTGGAGTCGCAACATATCTACAGGAACTGAATAAATGCAACATCATCCCTTTCTCCATTTTACCACATTCTTTCTTTACCATTCCATAGTTAACTGAACCGCTTAACTCCGACTTAATATCATATCACACCATATTACCCCCTTTAGGGGAGTACTAAGATTTAGTACTACGACGATCTACCTATAGTTGTTTTACCTTTTCATATTTGGCGTCTTTTCACATTATCAATGAACCTTAATCACCTTATGGTAACCTTCTGTACCAGGGATAACTAAATTTCTTACGCACGAAGGTGACACCTACGGTAACTGGCACACTTAGTCCCTTAAGATTAACTCTGCTCAGAGTGCTTGCTTTAGGTAAGCGACTTCCTAAATAACCTTTAAAGGTTATTCGTCTGTTGTCTATTCTATTATTGTTGGAGCACGATCTTTGAAATTCTCATGATGTCGACCATTATCAAATCCTCCGGTCCCTAATTCATGTTCGGTTTTATCTTGTTCACCAACCCATACTGATTTTTATTACTCTGGGGTCTAACTTTTCCTCCTGGTAATCACGTTGAAGTCATCATCTCATTTCTCGAAGTAAGAATATGACTTTATGGCTTATACTCTTTTATTGCCTTAAGGCTTGTCACCTCTTATATTTTCCTTCACTTTGACTATAGACTCTGTCATCGTGTCATATTTTGATTTACTGTTATCACCCATATATCACATCTTACTCATGATGCTTCATTTATTTTCTTCTTATTCTCCGGGTAATATTTTTTTTGTCTATCACTTTATTCTGAAAACTTCAACAAAAAGTTCTTTCCCTATAAGCTCTCCTAGCTTCATCTCACTGGCTCTTTGGAATGCCTAACATTCTTTTTTTTTTACTCGGGGCTAGAGTCATACTAAGGTAAATATTTGTCCCTTCTAGGATCCCACTACCTATCTTCTGAAATTTCTGAATATTCCAGTATTCGTATCTAATTGTACTACTCTAGAGTTCACCATCTGGGTGTCTTAGAAGGAGATCTATTACCACATTTGCACCATCTTTTGGAAACGTTAGTTAATGATAACAACCTATCCACAATTTTTGGGTTACTCTAACTCCAACTGGATCCTGATATCCCATCTTTCTCTTAAATAATATATGTTAGCTCCCATAGAACATAACTAAGATGGATGTGGCCAATTGTACGTACCTCTATCATTGATGAAGGTACCAAAATGCTTATATTTCTCTGCCTGATTTGAAAATATTGATAATCTTCATTATCTGGGTGCCTCGTACCCCTCTTCACTTTACTTCTTTTACTTGTTAAAACTTGTATCTAGCTTATGAATTCCTCATAGATTTTCACCATATTCGTGAATAGATATCCGTGCCTTAAGGCTCCTTATTATGAAGCATACACATCTTAGTACACACATGATCTGTTGAACACCTCATATTTACTCATCATAAGCATGATGTGAAATCGAGTTCCTCTAACTCAACTCTTCCACATCCACATGCAATCTCGTACCAACTGTCTTTGTGGATGTAGGTATCGTTGTATTACGACTAAGGTCGAATTTAGGAGTTTGAATTCTTACAACTGAGCTCTACTGCACGATCTAGAGTAAGAAGAAAGAGTGACAGACCTAAATGCCCTGTAGCCTCCTGCTTATAAGTGTGGTGCACTACACACCCATAAACAAGACTCTACTAGACACGGCTTGTAGACATAGGACAGAACTGCTCTGATACCACTTCTGTCACGACCCAAACCGAAGGGCCGCAACGGGCACCCGATGCCTTACTCAACCGAGTACCAACGTAACATATCTTTCTTATCATGTTATCATGAGTAAATGAGCTAGAAAACCCGTCATGAGATAACAAGAATAAAATATAAGGGAATACTCAACATATGAAGACCCAACATGATATACAAACTAATATATGTAACATACGGGCCTATAAGGCCGACATGACCATTAGTAAACTCGAAACATAGGCCGACAAGGCCATACAATTATCCATACACCTGACATCTGTCTACAAGCCTCTAAGAGTATATAAAATCTGATAGGGCCCCGCCACACCAATCGATACATATCCAAAGCATACTGACCAAATAGGCAACTCCGGAGCAAGTGGAGTGCACCAACACCTTTGCTGAGCTGATAGCCTACTAGGAGGATTGTCAACATATCAATCGAGACCTGCGGGCATGAAATGCAGTGTCCCCAGGCAAAAGGGACGTCAGTACGAATAAAGTACCGAGTATGTTAGGCAGGAAAGCTTAAACAAGAACAGTAATGTAAAGAGAGATATAGAGGAGATACAACCTGTAACATCTGAGTGCCTCTGGGGGTTACTGATATAAAATGCATAATACACATATATACATAAACTTTTTAAAATATTCGCCTTTGTGGGTATCATCATCATCATATCATACCCGGCCTCAAAGAGGACTCGGTAAAAGTGTAACCGACCATCATAAGGTTCGATAGAATCGTACCCGGCCACGTGGAGCTCAGTAAACCAACTGATCAGTGGTTGCACAATAGGTGTCATACCCAGCCGACTATAGCACGGCTCGGTAGAGTAAAATAGATACATATATATAATGCATGCTCAACTCATGGAATCACCTTCTAAACCTTTTGGAGTAACTTAAGAGAACTATGGACATCCATACCCTCAATATGAACCTTAGTAGGATTCAAGGATCATACACACTTGCTTAAAATAATTTTATAAGGAAAGAACAACATGGACAACCTTAGTTGCTAGGAGTAGATCCTTATGAAGTAGCGTATTCATTTCACTTTAGATCATGCCAAAAGAAAGAAGAAAGTGCCTTAACATACCTTAAACCTGTTGAGTCCCTAATCCCTTCCAAGCAACTCTTCAAACAAGTCAACTCAATCTATCATAGTATAAGGAGATTCAAAATCAGTGTTGAGCAAAGGCTAAGTCTATAACTTAAGCTAGTAGCTCGTTTACGTAAATTTGGGCAGCATCTCCCTTGTAACAAGGGCCTCCTCCAATACCATATACCAACAACAATTACCAGAGCAATCCATCAATACATAATTATCAATATCAAGACACCATATAACAACAACAAGTCACAACTACATTACGACGAGCGGCAAGCTCCGATTGGAATCCGTATACCCCTTATCAATCCTTATAGACTTCTTACTTCAACATAAAAGTATAATTAACATGATAATGAAGTCATTAATCAATGATTCCAGCCTTATACCATATATTTATAACAACGAAAATAATCCATAACTTCAACTATCCTCAATTAGCAACTTTATTCACTAGTTCATGTCTAGCCCATCCATTTAACTTAATCAACATCAAGATAACCTTAGGCACAAGCAATATCACAATATAAATACCTTATACAGTAACTTCAAGTCAAAATCCAAGTTATATTCAGTTTACAACAACCCTTAATAGCAATACAACACCATAGAAGTGACTTAAGCTAATCCAAGTATTATCTTGTAGTTTATCATCCTAACAACTTAACCAACATACAATCAAGCTTAAGAACAATTAGTAGGCTGTTATACTCACGTTAGACAGCAGCAACAACTTGGAATTTCATCCAAATACAGCCTACAACAATCCTCAATGACAACACAACCTCAAAGAGGTGTTGTTCTTCACTAGAACTAAGTTTTGATGTTGAAATATGGTGTAATCACTTTGGAATCACTTCAAACCCTTGTGGTATATGTTTAGGAGGGTTAGGAGAGGTTTGTAGACGAATTTTAGTTGAAAAATGAGAAACAATAGGCGTCCAAATCGTTTATAAATTGAAGTAGGTCAACCACCGCCTAAGTGGGTCCCATTGGGAGCTGCTTGCGCGGTCTTGCGAAAACGCGAATATCTCTCTACTCCAATATCGTATTGACGAACGGTTTAATGCGTTAGAAACTAGACTCGTAGACCTTCAATTTGGTAGGTAGAACACCCCATGATTCCAAGAATATTAGGATAAATGCTCAGATATATTTGACCTAAATTTCAGCAAATTTATGAATGTAACTTGTGATGACCTTTGCCAACTCTTGTTCCACAACTTGTTTGCCTTCAAAATGTAGAAAATGAATATCATACGAATAAAATAACTCATAGAATAACCTCCTTATCATTTTAAGAACCCTAGTCTCACCCCAAAGTACATGTTATAACATTCCAAACTTGTCGACTTTTGACGAAACTTATTTTCTTCAATTGGTTTAGCTTCTAAGATTTCCAACCCTCTTGGTACTCATTATTCATGATCTTAAATATTTGTAACCTCCAAGGTAACATGATTAACTTACTTTATTTGCTTCCAAATACAATCTCATTTCCGATCTTACATCAATGACTTACGACGTACTCTCACGTATGAAAACTTGGGGTTTAACAGTTTGAGCCCGGCGAGGCTAGGTTATACAATACTGATTTGGTGAAAGATGACTTTGATAAGGTAAAGCTTATTCAAGAGCGACTTCGCACAGCACAGTCTAGACAGAAGAGTTATGCAGATCAGAAAGTGTGAGATTTATCATTTATGTTGGGCGAGAAAATTCTCTTGAAAGTCTCGCCGATGAAGGTATCATGAGGTTCGAAAAGAAGGGCAGCTAAGTCTGAGGTTTATTGGCCTATTTGAGGTATTGAGGTGAGTTGGGGAGGTTGCTTATGAGCTTGCTTTGCCTCACAGTCTATCGGGAGGATATGCTCAAAGCATGTGTGATTGATTTCGGAGGGTAGTGGGATCGATTCTTACCATTGGCTGAGTTTGCTTATAACAACAATTATCAGTCCAGCGTCAAGATGGCTCCATTTGAGGCTTCGTATAGCCGGCAATGTCGTTACCCCATCGGTTGGTTTGAGTCTAGCGAGGCTAGGTTATACGGTACTGATTTGGTAAAGAATTCCTCGGATAAGGTAAAGTTGATTTAGGAGTGACTTCGCACAGCTCAGTCCGGACAGAAGAGTTACGCGGATCAGAAGGTGCGTGATTTATCATTTATGGTGGACGAGAAGGTTCTCTTGAAAGTCTTGTTGATGAAGGGTAACATGAGGTTCAGAAAGAAGGGAAAGCTGAGTCCGAGGTTCATTGGTCCATTTCAGGTGTTGGAGCGAATTAGAAAGGTTGCTTGCAAGCTTTCTTTGCCTCCCAGTCTATTGGGAGTTCATCCGGTTTTCCATGTATCTATGCTCCGGAAGTACCATGCTGACCGGTCACATGTGTTAGATTATAGCACATTTCAGCTAGATGAGATCTTGGGTTATGAGGAGGAGCCAATTGTCATTGTTGACAGGCAGGTCCACCAGTTGAGGTCTAAGAAGATTTTACGATAAAGGTCCAGTAGATGGGTCAACCAATCAA
This sequence comes from Nicotiana tabacum, assembly GCF_000715075.1. Taxonomy (NCBI): domain Eukaryota; kingdom Viridiplantae; phylum Streptophyta; class Magnoliopsida; order Solanales; family Solanaceae; genus Nicotiana; species Nicotiana tabacum. The sequence goes on from NC_134080.1 coordinate 86,991,712, forward strand.
GGAGGCAACTTGGGAGACCGAGAAGGACATGCGGAGCAAATATCCACACTTATTCATCATTCCAGATATGATTCTAGACCCATTCGAGGACGAACGTATGTTTAAGGTAAAGAATGTAATGACCCAACCGGTCATTTTGCTATCACGACCAAATTCCCGCTATAGGTCGTGAAGGCTCCCAACATCGTCATTAGGCAAGCCAACAATGAACAACCAACTTAATTATTTATTTTATTATATTTGAAATCATGAATCTAATAAGATAAAGAGATTAATGCATTAAAATCGTAGATATATATAATTTAAATAAAATATAAAGTAAAAGTGTGTCAATGTTAAGCAAATCCATAAACAAATTCTAGAACATCCCCAAGACCCGGTGTCACAAGTGCATGAGCGTCTGCTAAAGAGTGCAATAATATTACAACATCGTCTGGAATAGAAAATAGACAGGATAAAGTAAATAAATAAGATGGACACTCTTAAGGCTACGGTGCGTAATATAGAAAAGAGCTCACCATAAAGTCCCCTCAGTAGTTGCACCTACGCGCTAGGATAACCACCAAATGAACTTGCCATATCATGTACGTTTAGTGCAGAAGTGTACATAAATCAGCGCGTACCCAGTAAGTATCTAGCCTAACTCCGGAGAAGTAGTGACGAGGGATTGACATCGACACTTACTAATGGTCTAATAAACCAATATGATTAAATCATAAATAGATATGAAACACAACAGTAATAACGTGATAAAAACTATAACTATCATAATTCTCCTACATTTCTTTTGACGATATAAATCTCTCAAATGTCATATGCTATCTCAACAGATCAGAAATATCAACTGTAATCTCAAACGGATAAGGAATACCATATAAATGCCAGGTCTCAATAAAAGGGGGGAATCTCATGAATATCTGAACTGCTAGTTGTATCACGCACGATTATGTCGAGGTCGTACAGCCCTATCCAGAGTGGTGTGTACATTGTTGAATGTCGACCAGCGCGAACCAGAGATGCATCTCAATATACTGCCGAGGCATTCAGCCCGATCCACAAGAAAGGAAGAAACTTATCGAATTACGAGTCATGTGTTTGCAACACAGGTGCAGGAACATAAAGTAAACATGACTTTTACCATGTATCGAATAGCTCGGCCTTATATATTCCCAAATCGATTTCAGTTATAAATTCAAGTAATTAAACTAGCACATTGAGTTCAAACAATTTCAGATATTACATTATAAAGTCCTAAGTCTACCAGGACATATACATGCTTTTAACTACGTACGGAATCTCGTCATCACGTGCGTACGTAGCACCTACAACTAGTATCACATAACAATTTAATACCTATAAAGTGGTTTCCCCCTCACAAGGTTAGACAAGAGACTTACCTGACTCCGATGTTCCATAACCGGCTCAAACTCCTCTCTAACACCTCAAACTGATGCCCATCAATCCGAAACTAGTCAAACAACATGCAAACCAACAAAATATACTCCACACTCATAATAAATAAATTTATAAAAATTCCCAACTCCGCTCGAAAAGTCAACAAAGTCAATCCTCGGGCTCACGTGTCTGGATTTCGCAAATTTTCGAAGATAAACTTTACCCATAATACACAAACTCAAATATATAATTTATCTCCAATTCCATGTCCAATTTCGTGGTAAAAATCCCAAAAATTCAATTTCTATGTTTTTCTTCAAATCTCACAACTTTCACCAATATTTATGTTCAAATCCATATATAATTCATGTATTTATCTCACAATGTGCACAAACCACTTACCTTATGATGGATGATGAAAAACTCATTCACGATCGCCCAAAATTTGCTCCAATGGAGGAAATGAGATAAAAATGAACCCAAGCCCGATTTCTAAACTTATACACTGCCATGTGACCTTTCATCGTGAACGCAGCACTGCCCTCACATTCGCGAAGCTCAACAAACTTTAGACACAAAACTCTTCTTCGTGAACGCGAGACTAGTCTTGTAAATGTGATGCTTTACCAGGCTTCACTATCACGAAAGCGTCCACTCCATCGCGAAGGCGAAGGCCAATTTCCTCCACGCCAGCTTCCTTATCACGAACGCAAAGATGACATCACGAATGTGTAGCATTGCCACCCAAATATTTGCGAACGAGAGACACCAGTCGCGAACGTGAAGCACAAAATCTCAGCAGCCAAAAATCCTTCTTCGCAAACGCGTGAATCCCTTCGCGTTCGCGAAGAACAAAACTAGACACTAGCACCAGCAGAAGAAAAACATGGAGAAATGATCTAGAACCACCCCGTAACTCACGTCGGGCCCCCTGTGTGATGACCCGGCCAGTCGTCTTAATAATTAACGCCCGATACCCTATTAACTATTTTTTCCAAGTTTAATTTTGATAGTTAGATTTGACGGGATGTTCGGTGTCGAGTTTTGGGACACTTAGTCCCTAAATGAGAGCTTAAGTGTTGGAAAGTTGACCGTAGTCAGAACAGTGTGAAGACGGCCTCAGAATGGAAATTTGATGGTTCTGTTATCTCCGTTGTGTGATTTCGGACTTAGGGGCGTGTTCGGATTGTGTTTTGGAGGTCCGTAGCTAATTTAGGCTTGAAATGCCGAAAGTTGAATTTTTGAAGTTTTCCGATTTGATAGTGAGATTTTGATTCGAGGGTCGGGATGGAATTCCGGAAATTGGAGTAGCTCCATAGTGTTTAGTGTGATGTGTGTGCAAAATTTCAGGTCATTCGGACGAGGTTTGATAGACTTTTTGATCGAATGCGTATTTTTAGAGTTTTTGGAATTCTTAGGCTTGACTCCGATGAAAAATAGGTATTTTGATGTTGTTTTGAGCGTTCCAAAGGTTGGAACAAGTTTGAATGATGTTTTAGGATTGGTTGGCAGGTTTGGTTGAGGTACCGGAGGCCTCGGGGGTGTTTCGGATGCTCAACGGACCACTTTTCGACTTGGAAAGACAACAGATTTTCTGCTGTTGTGTTGCAAAGAAAACATTCATCGTGTTCACGATAGGGTCTCGCGTTCGAGTAGAGCATCTGGGAGAAGCAGCTGAAATGTGCTTCGCGTTCGTGATGTTGTCCCGCGTTCGCGAAGGTAAGGACACGTTGGTCTTCGCGTTCGCGACATGGTCCTCGCGTTTGCATAGGGTCTGCTCATGTAAGCTACCCGTTCACGAAAGAGGAATTTGGCCAGCAGGACTTTTGTGCATTGCGTTCGCGAAGAAGAACGCGCCTGGTTAAAATTTCAAATCGAGGGTTTTAGCCCTTTTTTATCAAAACTTAAGCTTGGGAGCTCGGATTTGAACGAGATTTTGAGGAATTTTCAGAGATATCGATTGAGTAACGATTCTTAATTCATTTTTGCTTGTAACCCATTAATCTAAACATGAATTCATCCTTTAATTTCGGAATTTGTATGAAAATTGGGGAAAAGTTCTTAGACCAAGAAATTGAGTTTTAATTGGGGATTTGACATCGGATTCGGATAATTTTGGTATGGTTAGACTCGTGAGAGTGTGAGGATTCTGAAACTATAAATTTACTCGATTCCGAGACGTGGGCCCGAGGGGCATTTTGGTCATTTTACCTAGTTTCGTGTATTAGCTTAGAATTTCTTTGTAGAATCAGTTACTTGAAGTGTTATTTACATTATGAAATTGAATTGAATAGATTTGGGTCATTTGGAGTCAAGTACTCAAGGCAAGAACGTGGTCTTGGGTTATTTTTGAGCCGGTTCGAGGTAAGTGGTCTGTCTAACCTTGTGTGGGGGACCTTCCCCTTAGGATATGATATATTTGATAATTGAAATGCCTTGTACATGAGGTGACGAGCGCGTACTTGAGCTAATTGTTGAAAATTCGGTTTTTCCTTAAGTATTTCAATTGAGTTCTTTTTCCTGTTTTATTTTACTTGTGAATTTAGCATGTTGCTAGTTTAGAAAAGCGTGTTTAATTGACTTAATTGCCTATTTGCTTAAACTGCCTTAGTTGCATTACGTGAAGCATGTTAAGCTAGAATTAACTGTTTACTTGGTACGAAATTTAGCTTAAATGGGGTATTCTTGTGTTGCTGCTGTGTGTTTTTACTTTGGGACTACGGGACGGCATCTCGGGAGATCCCCTGTACGTATTTATGATCTGAACTGAGGTGCGAGATACCAAGAGATTTCTTGAATGTATATTGAGGATACCAAGAGATCCCTAGCATATATTGAGGATACCAAGAGATCCTCGGGATACCGAGAGATCCCTAGCATATATTGAGGATACCAAGAGATCCTCGGGATACCAAGAGATCCCTAGCATATATTGAGGATACCAAGAGATCCTCGGGATACCAAGAGATCCCCAGAATATATTGAGGATACCAAGAGATCCTCGGGATACCAAGAGATCCCCGGTTATCATCCTTGTTATGAGTGGTACTTCCTTGTGGTTTGCCTTCATCTCTGTTTCTGTTATTGTACTCTTATTATCTTGTATAGATTCTTACTGTAGATTCTCAATTGCACTACTTATCTTATCTTGTCATCTTTATATTTTATTTAACCTTAGTAGGGCCTTGAACTTCCTCATCACTACCCAACCGAGGTTAGGCTTGGCATTTACTGAGTACCGTTGTGGTGTACTCATGCCCCTTCTGCGCATATTTCTCATGTGCAGATCCAGCTACCACTACTCAGGCCTATCATCCTTGAGGAGGCAACTTCTCTAGAGACTTCGAGGTACATCTGTCGCGTCCGCAGACCGAGAAGTCCCTTTCTATTCCTGCTTTTTAGTATGTAGCCCTTCTGTATTTTTCTATTCTTATTAGACATTCCGGAGTTAGAGCCATGTAGTATTGATCTTAGCTTGTGATTTGTGGGTTTCCGGGTTTTGGATTTATGTTTTGGTATTGAGAGTTGAACATGGTGTATGTCGACCGGCACATTTAAACATTGTTACTGCTTTATTTCTGTTTTAAATTGTTTACTTTCGCAAAATTTTGGTTTTTCTTTCACAAATTACGCTTACCTAGTCGTAGAGACTATGTGCCGTCATGATGGTTCATGGAGGGCGAACTGGGATCGTGACACCCGGGTCCCCGTCCAATCACACCAACAAGTCCCAATACCTTATTCGAGCTTATCCAAAGTCTTTAAATGCCACGAATAAAATCATAGTCACGAATCGATGATCAAAATTCTTTTTCAACTTTCAAACATTCAAACTTCGATGAACGCGTTTGAATCATATCTAAACATTCCAAATGTCGCAAAACTTTACGTACAAGTCATAAATCATGATACAAACCTATTCCAAGGCTCAAAATCCCAAACGGACATCAATAATATCAAAGTCCACTTCAAGTCAAACTTAGGAATTTCTAAAATCTTCAAAATGCTAACTTTCTACAATAAACGCTGAAATGCTCCCAAATCTCCCTATACTCAAACGTAACATACGCCCAAGTCCGAAATCATCATTTGAACATATTGGAATCTTCAAATATTGATTCTGAGTTCGTTTACTCAAAAGTCAAACTTTGGTCAACTCTTCCAACTTAAACTTCCGAATTGAGAATTTTCCTTCCGAATCAACTCTGAACTTTCCAAAATTCAATTCCGACTACACATACAAATCATAAAACATGAAGTGAACTACTCAAGGCCTCAAACCACCAAATAATGCGCTAGAGCTCAAAACGACCATTCGGGTCATTACATTCTCTCCCACATAAACATACGTTCATCCTCGAACTTGCCAAGAACCGTTCTGGAGTTGCCCAAAATCATTTTTTAACACCTCGTGCACCTACCCGTGCCACCACAACCAAAGTGAGCACATTAGCTCGAGTTATACTGAAGATCCTTCCTGCTACCTTAGCCACAAGCCTTTGAACCTAATTCCAACATCCAAAATTCTCTACGAGACCTAATTTTAACATACGAGCACCGTATCAATCTCAACAAGTTGTACCAAACATGATCATAAACCCATAGTGAAACCACATAATGCACTGCATAATTTGTATGCCTATAATAACATCCCCCAACCGTAAAAGCTGCAAATTCACTAACCTGATGCCCGTAGTATACCTCATAACGCGCATAAGCCCTGATCCAACCCTCGTGATACTGAAATGATGAAAACGACATGTAGAAACTCATACCACCTGCCAAATCAATAAATCATTGAGTCTCTCCACTTGACAAGAACCATTACCTCATTAAGAACTGAATAATGACAATTTCTCTTTAATATACCGTACATAAATCCGATCGCACTGATTTCAAGTCCAATAACCTCGTTTCACCCAGTACAAGTTGCTCGGGCAATAAGACACCTCAAACACCGTCTAAAATTTCATATGACGCTATCAATGCGCCAATAAGCTTACAACTCGAATATGACTCATACGGAAGAATGAACTCTAGCAAAGAACTATCCAGCCCATGTAACGAATAAAACGGACAAACATATGCTATGAACCTATCTTAGAGATGAGAAACAAGGCACACAAAATAAGTATAAGGAATCGTACTCAACATCTCGCTGTTGCGGTGTGCAACCCGATCCACACATGATATCATTATGGCGTGGAACCCAATCAAAACATCATACCTGTGACAGCGTGCCACCCGATCCATACATATCAATCAATAGCAAAATACCCATCAAGCCATAATGATCATACCCATGAAATGCTCGAATATCGACCACAAGCACGCCAAGTGCATAAATACAACCCTGGGGAGACAGATGGTGCCATGTGCTACAAAACTCAAGCACAACTAAGGTGAAATAAACGATATGCATTTCAAGAGCCATCTTGCTCATATAACTTCACAAGCTACACGGAATCACAACACATGTACGAATAATCCAACCATCACACAACCCACATGGCATAATAGAGTATCACATAGAATAGCTTACGATATGAATAACATCCAATGCCCAAAGACTCCTCCATAAGCAATGTTATGCTGAATGAACACATTCGACCTAATGTAGAGCATACATTCACATCAGATCTACCAACGGAACTCAAGTCGATTTCGATCATCCTATACAAGGAAATAACCTTCCAAAGATCAAAAGTGACCCTATTCATGACACATACGAGCAGTCGTCCAATCTGGAACAAACTCCCCACTATCCACAACCAAAGGAATAGAGTGCCTCTCAGGCAGAAACTCTCCCATTAGCGACAGTACTAGAATCTCCATACCTAATTTCAATCTCTAATAATCAAATGACTAACATGTCACACTCGTACAATCTTCCCGTAGGATATACTTCCACAACCTTCTGCATCAGGTAGTAAAATCTGAACATAAATGGCCATCGACTATGTTATTTCTGTAGTGCTAGTCAAGTATCCGTATTTTGATACCCAACACTTCTTCCACAAAATAGACCATCCTCAAGTTGTTCGAAAATACTGCCAGCAGACTCTAAACATCTGAAATCTTCCATCGCTCCTCCGGGCTCATGACATTCTCATCAAAACAGAATCGCAACCTCGATCTTCAACTTCCAATTTCCATACCGCTCACTGCACCTATCATGCCTCTATATGAGAGTACAAGAACTTCATCACAACCCCTAAAGCATTAGTAGAATTAACACTTCATTGGCTCGAAACCTTTCACTTAACTCATCTCAAAAGAACAATTAAAACACAACCGAATTCTCATAGCCGTAGAAAATGCAAACCTCAAGTCATGTCCTAAACTGCCATAACTCTTCCAGAATCCATTTACACCTAACAAAGGCCATCAAAATCAAATACCTCCAAATCAATCAAATTACGGTGGCTGTCAAGCCTGCACGTATGGCCACGAATCACCTGTATAGCTTTACCACATCGAAGGAACTGATCATTTCCACAACTATGTTGATTCAAACCATTGCTAACTGACTCAACTTCTTCCCATTTACTCTAAACTTGCCTTCGAAATAATAATAGCTCCATTCAAACACATAACGGACATCAAACAACACTCATCCCGGGTGACCCAAATCACAAGACCGCATCATCTCAATACCCATGAGCCATCCCATATCCTTCTCAGGCACTCAATAGTATTTCCAACTGATACACCCGTTCTAAAAGACCTCCTACAAATTTGAAGTTGTTTCTCCCATTTCTCCAAGGCCGCACTGCAAACCTGATGATAATATAGAAATTCTCTAAGTATCCTTTACACTCTGCTGCAAAACATGATCCTTAGCCACATAACGAACCCAAAATCCTTAGACACCGCACTTCAATTCTCGAACCCACTAGAACATTGTTGAGAGTTACCCACTCTGACCTGGTCCTGAATGTATAACCAAACTCTAGTACTCTGTTAGAATATGAACACTCCCAAAGAAGTAATCGGATGAATTCTTTTCCTTGTACATCACATCCATAAGAAGCACAAATTTCGAGTCATCCCAAAATCAGTACATAAATCGATAAATTGAGGTGTAGCACAAATTCATCAAGTTCTTTGCCCGAATTTCCCTTGATGTTTTCTTTCCTTAGTCATAACTAATCTACCAATATATCGATAACCTGACATTTCCAAGGCACACAACCATGTGACCTAATTGTAGATGGTAGGCTCCCCCACTCAGCTTCAAGATACAATCACATAAATCTAGAACCCACAATAACCACTCCTTCTCAGTTACCATGATCTTGCATCGTTAACCCGCCAAATTTCTCGCAATCTCTTATTAAACTTTTCATAAAACACTTAGAATTATCATCCACAATCGCACATTCGACCTCCTGCCAGGTAGTAAGTAGAACTCTTCATAGGAACTTCATCAAAATCAAGCAATCGCTAACTTGCTCACAGGAGATAGCCCACCTATGGAATTTCATATCGACATCTTCCAACGACGTTGCCCTGGGTACAACTACCACAAAATCATTAAACCATCCTGAGCCTATGCTCGTCGTTAGCTGTAAGAGTCTGTTCATTCCCCACTAACATAAACTGAAAGTCCAACAATATCTTCCAAACTCGAGTCATGTTGAATCCCAAAACGATAATCAACTTTTCACACCCCTCTTCATTCCAAGCAAAATTCTTTCTGTTATATTCAACCTCCCTCAGTACAGTAGCCACCATCCTAAATGAAATTCATGGACTTACTCATTTCCCACCAGGATCCCCAAATTGTTCTAAACTTTCTCAAGGCATGTGGCTATCCTACCACAGAATCCATATACTACACTGGCACTCCCACTTCGGTTAAACCATCTCCTTAAGCAACTACTCCGTCTCTGTTGTTCATACTTGACCTGCTAGCAATTCAACCACCACAAGGCACCTCCCACCATGTCCTTCCCCCTCCTTCGCTGCCAAAATATTGCCTCAAATAATAATCCATCTTTGTATCACCCGAACGGATAAACTGCCACAAAATCTGAGCCTTCATAAAGATCATCTCTCTCGAGCCATCAACACTAGAAACACCGATTCGACTCTGAAGCTGCCATACACTGCCATCTCTGATAATCACTACTTATGCACCATTCCACAACACCCTTCCCCGAAGGCAATTCAAGGGAGACCATAACACCGATAAGCCTTAATGCATTCCGACAAGGATGACAACAACACATCACAAATGAGAATTCCACCATGTTCGAAAATATCAAGTCTCGCTACTCCGTCAACCAAGTCCTGAACATCCGTAGTCCAATTTCCATTCCTCCGCCGAGATTAAATGTCGAACCTATAAACCATGAAATAAATAATCCTCATTTAGAGTCATTCATTGCCGCGACACATAATTAAGCACCCTACAATTCATACCAACATTGCATGATAACAACATATGTACCTTATAATACGCTATGCATAGCCTCGAACCGTTGGTAACACTAGCAATGGGATGAAACAACAGATCACCCTTCCACAAGGCGACGATAATAGCACGCTCGGAGACGCAGGGAGAAATATCATGCACCACATATGTAGTACCACTACAACTCCTCGATTCCCAATAGATAACGAGCGCTCAACATCATATAAGAATATGTAGGAAAGAAATAAAGGCATGAGCTTTAATGGAATTAAATCGCACAACAAAGAATTAAGGAAGGGAAGTTCTCCTAACAGCCACATCGCCTTTCGAAAGTGAGTACAAACGTCTCCATACCGACCCGCAAGACTCTACTTGACTCGCTCATGACTCATGACACCTAAGTGAACCTAGTGCTATGATACCAAGCTGTCACGACCCAATTCCCGATATAGGTTGTGATGACACCCAACATCGCCATTAGGCAAGCTAATAGTAAACTATCAACTTAATATTATTTATTATTTTTGAAATCATGAATCTTATTAGATAAAGAGATTAATGCATTAAAATTGTAGATACATATAATTTAAATAAATAAAGTAAAAGTGTGTCAATGTTAAGCAAGTCCATAAACAAATTCTAGAACATCCCCAAAACCCGGTGTCACAAGCGCATGAGCGTCCGTTAATAGTGCAAAAATAATACAACATCTGTTTGGAGTAGAAAATAGACATGATAAAGTAAATAAAGAAGATGGAGACTCTGAGGACTGCGGTGCACAGTATAGAAAGCAGCTCATTATAAAGTCCCCTCAGTTGTTGTGCTTACGCGCCAAGATGACCACTAAATGAACCTGCCAGATCCTGTAGGTTTAGTGCAGAAGTGTAGCATGAGTACATAAATCGATGTGTACCCAGTAAGTATCTAGCTTAACCTCGAAGAAGTAGTGACAAGGGATCGACATCGACGCTTACTAGTGGTCCAATAAACCAATATGATAAATCATAAACAGACATGAAGCACAACAGTAATAATGTGATAAAACCTATAACTATCATAAGTCTCCTACATTTCTTTTGACAATATAAATCTCTCAAATATCATATGCTATCTCAACAGATCAGAAATATCAAGTGTAATCTCAAACGGATAAGGAATTCCATATAAATGCCAGGTTTCAATAAAAGAGGGGAATCTCATAAATATCTGGACTGCTAGTTGTATCACGCACAATTATGCAGAGGTCGTACGACCTGAACCAAAGTGGTGTGTACACTATTGAGGATCGGCCGGCGTGAACCAGAGATGCATCTCAATATACTACCAATATGTTCGGCCCGGTCTATAGGAAAGGAAAAAATTATCGAATTATGAGTCATGTATTTGCAGCATAGGTGCACGAACATAAAGTAAACATGACTTTAACCATCTATCAAATATCTTGCCAAACAACTCAAGGTGATAAAGCTTGGCCTAATATATTCCCAAATCGATTTCAATTATTAATTCAAGTAATTAAACTAGCTCATTGAGTTCAAATAATTTCAAATATTACATGATAAAGTCCTAAGTCTACCCGGACATATACATGTTTTTAGCTACGTACGGACTCTCGTCACCACGTGCATACGTAACACCCACAACTAGTAGCACATAACAATTTAATACCTACGGGGTAGTTTACTCCTCACAAGCTTATATAGGAGACTTACCTCGCTCCGAAGTTCCATAACCGGCTCCAACTCCTCTCTAACACCTCAAATTGATGCCCATCAATCATAAACTAGTCAAATAACATGCAAACCAATAAAAATTAATCAATTTATAACAATTCCCAACTTTGCTGGAAAAGTCAACAAAGTCAACCTTCAGGCCTACGTGCCCGGATTCGAAACTTTTCGAAGATAAATTATACCCATAACACCGTGAACTCAAATATATAATTTATCCCCAATTCTATATCCAATTTCGTGGTCAAAATTCAAAAATTTAATCTCTAGTTTTTCTTCAAATCTCACAATTTTCACCAATATTTATGTTCAAATCCATATATAATTCATGTATTTAACTCACAATGTGTAGAAACCACTTACCTTATGATAGATGATGAAAAATCTCCTTCATGATCACCCCAAAATTGGCTCCAATAGAGGAAAGGAGATAAAAATGAACCCAAGCCCGATTTCTAAACTTATGCACTGCCCTCGCGTTCGTGAAACTCAACAAACTCTGGTCCCAATACTCTTCTTCAATGAATGAGAGATTAGTTTCATGAACGCGATGCTTCACTAGGATGCACTATCGCGAACGCGTCCACTCTATCGCGAAAGCGAAGGCCAATTCCCTCAGGCCAGCTTCTTCGTCGCAAATGCGAAGCTGACATCGCTAACGTGTAGCAAAGCATCCCAAACATTCGCAAACGCGAGACACCAGTCGTGAACGCGAAGCACAAAATCTCAGCAACCTAAAATCCTTCTTCGCGAATGCATGAATCCCTTCGCATTCGCGAAGAACAAACCCAGACACCAGCACCAGCAAAACATGGAGAAATGATCTGAAACCATCCCGAAACACACTCGGGGCCCCCTGGACCCCGTCCAATCACACCCACAAGTTTCAATACCTTATTCAAACTTATCCAAAGGCTCTAAATGCCATGAATAACATCACAACTCACGAATCGATGATCAAAATCCTTCTTTCAACTTTGAAACATCCAAACTTCAATGAACGCACCCCAATCATATATATACATTCGGAATGATGCCAAACTTTATGTACTATACAAAAATCATGATACGAACCTATTCAAGGATTGGAATCCCATATGGACATTAATAACATTAAAGTCCACTTCAAATAAAATTTAGGAATTTCTAAAATCTTCAAAATACCAACTTTCCACAATAAGCGCCAAAATGCTCCCGAACTACCTGATACTCCACCCGAACATACGCCCAAGTCTGAAATCATCATATGAGCCAACTTGGTCAAATCCTGATTCTGAGGTCATTTACTCAAAAGTCAAATCTTGGTCAACTCTTCCAACTTAAAGCTTCGAATTTAGAATTTTCCTTCTGAATCAACTCTGAACTTCCTGAAATTTAATTCTGAACACACGTACAAATTATAAAATATGAAGTGAAGCTAATTAAGGACTCAAACCACCGAAGGACGCGCTAGACCTTAAAACAACTGGTCGGGTAGCTATATTTGCCTTATAGGTCCCCATTCCCCTAGTTAAGAATTTCCATATGTTCTTTTACTATTTTATGACTTGCGGGGATGGTTGGTTTGATTTTGAAAGGGTTCGGGTTGAATTCGGAACACTTAGTTCCTTAATAGTAGCCTAAGGTGGCTAAGTTTACTTGAGTCAACATTTTTAGTAAACGACCTCAAAACCGGTATTTGATGATTTCAATAGGTTAGTATGATAATTTTTAACTTGGGCATGTGGTTGGATCGAGTTTTGTGTGATCCGGGAGCATTTCAGCGTTTAATGTTGAAAGTTAGCGCCCTAAAGATTTTAGAGTTTGTTAAATTTGGTTTGAAGTAGACTTTGGTTTTATCAATGTCCGTTTGGCATTCTGAGCCAGGTAATAGGTTCGTATGGTGATTTATGACTTGTGTACAAAATTTGGCTTCATTCCAAGTTGTCTAAGTGTGATTCGTCGTGTTCGGATCTTGTTGAAGAAGTTTGAAGTTGATTAATTTGGTTTTAGGGTGCGATTCTTAGTTTCACTATTGTTTTATCTATTTCGAGGCTTCGAGCAGGTCCGTATTATGTTTATGAACTTGTTGGTACTGTTGGACGGGGTCTAGGGTGGCTTGGGTGTGTTTCGGACCACCGAGAGTTAAATCTAAAATTGCAAAAAGTGTTGGTACTGGTTATCCTTCTTTGCTTACGTGGAGGGTATCTCGCGTTCGCGATGAAGGATTTAGGGCAAGGGTGATTTGTTCTTCGCATCCGCGATCACCTGGTCGTGTTCGCGAAGCTTGGTCTAGGCTAGCCTTCGCGATCGCGAGGACCTCGTCGAAGTTCGCGAAGAGGATTTTTTTAGGCCTTGACAATTTTGCCTTTGCGAATATGAGGCCTTTTTCGCGATTACGAAGAAAGGCCACTGGGCAAAACATGTAACAGCCCAGCCCACTAATGATATTATCCGTTTTGGGCCTATGACTTTAAAACGCGTCACTAGGATCTAAGGCTTATTAACTTATATACCCAATATCCCTCTTGTGTTTTGTCAATGTGGGACTCTGTCTAAAGTCTGGGGTATTACATACACCCCTTCTTATGGACTCAGCGTCCTCGCTAAGGTTTGCCCCACCGCATGGGATTCGCCTAGACTCAGTACTGAAGTTTTGCCCCGACTAACCAAGATTTGCCTAAACTCAGTTGAACTCTAACCCTCCATCGGCAAGGCTGATACAAGAATGGCTCTGATACCATTTGTAACAGCCCAACCCGCTAGTGATATTGTCCCATATTTTATCAAAGTGAGATTCGCCTAGCATGTCACATATGGTATCAGAGCCACTCCGTGTGCAACCTTGAACGGTGGTGGGGCAAACCTCAATGAGGATGTTGATGTCCCTAAGGGGGGTGTATGTGACACCCTAGGCGAATCCCGCATCAACAAAACATGGGAGAGATGTTGGTATATAAGTAGACAAGACTTAGACTCTAGTGATGCGTTTTAAAGTCGTGCGGGCCTAGGCCCAAAGCGTACAATATCACTAGTGGGTTGGGCTTTTACATAAGCTTGGTATTAGAGCGCTAGGTTCACTTAGGTCTCACGAGTCATGAGTAAGTCGAGTAGAGTCTTGCAGATCGGTACGAAAACGTATGTACTTATCTTCGGGAGGCTACAAGGCTGTTAGGAGAACTTCCCTTCTTGATTTCCTCATCGTGCGGTTTAATTTCATTGAAGCATATGTCTTCATTTCCTTACTGCTCATTCTTATACGATGTTGAGCGTTTGTTATGAATTGGGCATCGAGGAGTTGTAATGGTGCTACAGATATGGTGTAGGATTTTTTTTCCTGCGTATAGTTTCGAGACTATGCACAGTGTATTGTGATATTCATGCGTTGTTATCGCGCAGTGCTGGTGTGAATGGTGGGGTGCATATTTATGTGTCGTGGCAGTGAATGTCCCAAGAGGAGGATTTCTCGTTCATGGTTTAGAGATTCGGCATTTACTTCCAGCAGAGGAGAGGCAATCAGACTATGGATGTTCAGGCTTTGGTTGATGGAGTAGTGAGATTGGAAATTTTCAAACTTGGTGGAATTCTTGTTTGTGATGTGGTGTCGTCGTCCTTGTTTGAACGCATTTAGGCTCGTTGATGTGATGGTCTTCATTGGTTTGTCTTTGGGGCAGGGTGTTATGAAATGGTACCTAAGAAGTGGGTATCAGAGATGGCGGTGTGTGGCAGCTTCAAGCTCAAATCGGTGTTTCTAGTGTTGATGTCTCGATAAAGATGATCTCTGTGGAGGTTTAGAGTTGGCGGGCCTTAGATAGACAAAATAGCCTTAAAAATAGAGTTGGACATGTGAGACGGTAAATTAAAGTGGGCCCACCTATTCACAAATTGCTCACACGTGCTCATGGTACATGCAACCAAGTGTGACTGTTTTGTCGAGAAAAAGAAACGTACACCTTTAAGGCAATCAAGTACAAATTATTTCAAGGAGATAATTCATGAATTACCAAAAACACCCTCTATTTCTAAGTAGAATTAACTTTTAAGCCAGTAGCCAAAGCACACATGTTGATCCCAAGCTCCTCAAACCGTGGCTTCTATATAAGATGAATATACTTTAAAATTTGGGTTTTTTACTTGATGTTAGCTCTCTTTTTAAAAAAAGAACTAGAAAATGACAAAAATTGCCACATTAATAAAATTTCAAAAAGACATGATTTTGGACTTTACTAGTGATTGATTTTTATTTCTTGCCTTTGACAAAATGGAATTTAATAGTATTTCTGTTTTCAAACAAAAAAAAACAAAAAGATGCATTCTCATCTATTTTACTTCCTATGTTTTAATTATGTCTATTTTTCATTTTAGTATGTTTCAAAAATAGTGTCTTTTTTTTGTATTTAATAACACATTGCTCTAATATTCGACATAACATGGTTTAGACCATAAGGGATGTAAAGGATATTTTGGTACATTACTCATATTTTAATTTAAGACCGTAAAATTTAAAAAAATTCTTTATTTTTCTTAAATTCCATATCCCTCAAATTAAGACACATAAATTGACACGTTCTCTTCTAGTGGCTACTCACTCAAATTTGCCACCATTCCTAATTTGGCTCCTCATCCTTTTACAGTAATCCTCTAAACAATTCTCACCATGACGTCACTCTCACTACTCTCCACTCCCTGCACACAAAAATCAATCACAATTCCAACCCTCAATTTTTTTCATCATTTCTCTTCTAGGGAGTAGACCACTCTCGCAAAATTACTCACATGCACACTAGGATCACAATTTTACACAGACAACAAACTCACCTCACTACACACAATTCAATTACCAGAACACTAGTCACTTCTCCATGTATTTTTAGTGTATACGCCTGGCACTTTTTATCTAAATCTGGAACATGCAGTACTTAGGCAATGGTTGGCCTAATAGTATTCGAAAAAGATAGGAAAAAGGCTAGAAGTCATAAGTATCTTTCTTTATTCATCAAATAAAATGGGAAAAACATCTTAATCAAGAATATACTGGGGGTTAATAACACCTGCACGTGAAAAGTTGCAATAGTAATACCTCCCTTGCAACAATAGCAGGGCAGGACCACTTCACTATAGCGGACACAAACAAATTAAACATTAAAGACATACGGAGATAGAGGCGGATCCAAGATTTTAAGAGGATAGATGCACTGTTGTAAAGAATTGTATTTATAATTCACATTTAACGGGTTTAATTTTAGTCTTTTATCATAAACCCACTATACTTTTAAAATTATAAGTTTATAATTATATTCTTTTTGAAATTTTAGTAATTTTCACATGTATATCTATACTCCGTGCTGAAATCAAGACTATTCAGAGTGGAATTTGAACAGCCAATTTCACTTTTAGAGGTGCACCCAATAATAATTGCACCATAGGAGTCTTTAAGCATGGATTCACATACATATTTAAGTAATTTCGAAAAAAAATATAACATTGTTATACATAATTTAGGAAGAGGAGTATAAGTTCACGTGGACCCATATCCGTCAACCTGGATACGCCTCTCCCGGAGGATCTCCTGGTCCCAAAAATTGGAAAAGGACAAGTATTACAATATTTTGTTGGATCGGAGCGGGGGAGCAAATATAACCAGGGTCTCTTCAGCTATAAAAAGACCATTGGAGCAGCCATTCGCTTTGTGCAAGAACTTTGTTTTATTTCCTTTCTGTTACAGCCACGGTTAGATTAGACAAATTGATGACCGATATCAATATTTGTTTTAGTTATTGGGAATTTTTGGCTACTCAACTTTGTCGACTGAATACGATAATAAGGGAGTAGTTAGCGCCCAAATTAGGTGAAATAGCACGGGCTAGCTAGTTTTCGGACTGGTAATTGAAAAATAGCCACTATTTTACTGCAACACGGACAGTTCCAGCATAATATACTGGAGAGTGATGCACCTGTGTATAAACTTCTAACATACTATGCTGGAACTCCAACACACGGAAAGTTCCAGTATAATATATTAGAGATTGGAGTACGTGTATATGAACTTCCAGCATATTATGTTGGACCAGTATATTATGCTGGAACTCCAGTATATTATGCTGGAAATCCAGTATATTATGTTGGAACTCTAGTATATTATACTGGAACTTCAGTATATTATACTGGAATATTTCTCGAATTTTGAACAGTGTTTTCGTTCAGATTTATCTTTGCATAAAAAGTGGCTAAATTTCGATTACTTTTGAAATTGTGACTATTTTTCAATTACCATTTGTAAATCTGGCTATTTTTTAATTTTACCCCCAAATTAGTAAGGGGCATTTGCATCTATACTATGGGTGTTAATCGGGCCAGGCTGACCCGTTTTCAGCCCGCTTCAACCCAGGTCAGCCTGGTTCAGCCCGCTATTGTTCACATTGGGACGGGTTGGGACGGGGGCCGGGTTGTGTACATTCACGTTTAGACTAACGGTGCTCCGAACCCGTTAAACCCGAATTTCCTTAACGGGCTGAACACCGGCTGCAGCCCGTTAGCAGCCCGGTTTCCGTTTGAAATTTTTTTTTTAATTAAATTGGATCGTTCCCAACGGTCAAATTCAGAAATGACCATTGGGAAACGGCCAGAAATTGCAGAAATGGCCAATTTCGGCCCCCCCATTAATAATATAGCCCACCCACCCCAAAATCTATAAGTAGCCCCTCTTCTTCTTCATTTTTTCTCACAAATTCACTCTCTTACTACTCTAATTCTCTCTCAAGTATCAAACTCTCAATTCTCTCTTGATATTATAGTTCTTAAATTCTCAAATCTCAAATTCTCAATTATTTATTATTTCAAGTTTCATCAATTATTTGTAGCCATTACAAAATTATTATTATCAAATATCAATATGGTATCAATTATCAAGTATTCAAGTATTATCAACTATCAAGTTTCGGTCTATCAATTGAAGTTTGAATTTTGATATCAAAAATTCAAAATTAGTGCGGCATAAGAAATCCCGGTACACTCGTTCCATCTCTTTCTCTTATTTGGTGTGCACTTATTTTATTAATTAGTTTCTTAATTTAGTTTCTTAATTTAATTTCTTAATTTAATTTCTTACTTTAATTTATATAATGGATTTACTTAGAGCGGCCAAAAAAGCATGCACTAGAGGTGGTAGTAAGAAAACTTCAAAAAGAACAAGAGGTGGTGTTGGTTCTTCTAGTAGCTTTACACATATTTCTGAAAGTTCACCTGAAAATTTAAATGTAGATTATGAGCGAATGCAAGAAAATTATGGTGTAGATGATGATTTAGATGCTTTGTTAGATGATATTCAATCACCCGATAATCTTGACATACCACCACCTACACCTGGTAATGCTAGTCAAACTCAAAATGTTAGGGGTGCAGGTGCAACAAGTAGGTCTCCTCTCCCTATTAAGAAGAATCGACGATTAAGAAGTAAGTGTTGGATGTTTTTTGAAAGACTAGAAGATCAAAAAAAATATGTAAAATGTAAATTTTGTAGTGAACATTATAAACATGAGCCCGGTAAAGGAGGGGGAACGGGTCAACTTCGTAGGCATATGGAAGAGAAACATCCTCTTGAATGGGGAGTAGATGAGTTATCTGGGCAACAAAGACTTAACCCGAGTACTGGTGGGTTATTTGGGAAATACGATATTAAGAAAGATCGGGAAGAATTAGCTAAAATGATTGTTTTAGGTTGTTTACCTTTTAGTTTTGCTTCTTCACCGTATCTTGTTACTTATATTCAAAGAATTTATAACCCTATGTTTAAAGGTATTCCTAGAAGTACTTGTAGAGCTGATATCTTTAGGCTTTTTGGACAATATCAAACATATATACGTTATTTGTTCGCAAGTCTTCCTTGTAAAGTTTCTCTTACTTCTGATATTGGTCGTGCTGTGAATGGAAATGATTATTTGACTGTTACATGCCATTGGATAGATGATAATTTTTGTATGCAAAAACGTATTATTGCTTTTAAATATGATGAAGATCAAAGTCATACTGGTGCATTTATAAGTAATACTATACATGAAGTTGCTATATTTTATAATCTTGCAGAAAAAGTTTTGTGCATGTCATTTGATAATGCTTCTAACAACACTACTGCTATTACAATATTAAAATTGCATCTACACCCACCAATTCCTGAAATATTTCATGTTAGATGTGCATGTCATATTTATAACTTGATTGTGAAGAGTGACCTTGAATTATTTAGAGATGAAATTACTTTAATTAGGAGAGCTGTTGGTGTAATTCAAGGAAATAATAGAAGTGCTAGATTAAATGCATTTAAGGAAAAATGTGTACACTATGGACTAAAACCAAGACTCATGCCTGAAGAAATAGTTACTAGGTGGAATTATACTTATTTGTTCTTAAGATGTTGTTATAAATATAGAATGCCTATAACTGAAGTTGCTAATTCTCATTGTACCGATCCTAACCGTTTGTTAACATCTAGAACTTGGGAAGTCATTCATGATGTTATACAATTTTTACCAAAATTTTATGTGGCTACACTTGAGTTTTCTGGAGCTTTTTATCCTATTATTTCAAATGGTTTAGTTCATATTGCTGAAATTTCTCTTTTACTACATAATTTGAAGCAGAAAGAAGGATATGCTACTGTTGTTGAATCTATGCTAGATAAGTTTAAAAAGTATTTCTACCAAATTCCCTATATTTACCTAATTGGTGCTATTTTAAACCTTACTGTCAAAATGATAAAGTGTCGCCAATTAATTAGAGCTTTATATACTTATATGGATGTTGGCCCAACTGAAACTCCTGATATTGACACTTGTATTTCTGAGCTACACACACATTTAGAAACTTTATATAATTATTATGCTAACATTGTTGATGCTTCTTCGGTTGTAGATGCAAATATTCCTTCAACTAATCCTTCAACATCTGGAACAACTATGGACGATGATGATTGTGTTCAAGATTATCAGATTTGGTCTACACTAGGAGAGCATCAACAAACCAGTAGCAGGAATATTGATGAACTACAATTCTACTTGCAAAAGTCACCAGAGCCCCTCACAAAGGATTTTCTACCGCTGAGTTGGTGGAGGAGCAACTCAAATCAATTTCCTGTTCTTTCGGCCATGGCTCGAGACGTGCTAAATGTGCCGATTTCAACAGTCGCATCAGAGAGCGTATCTAGCCAAGCAAGGCAGCAGCTAGGAGATACCCGTCATTCATTGGGCAGCAACGCTTTGGAAATTCTAGTGTGCTTCAGAGATTGGATAAGATCAGAACGGCGAAATCAAGGGCGTGACGAAGTAGACGAAGAGGAGGACCAAGAAATTGGAGATATAATGGTTTATGGTTCCGATTCAACCAATCCCGGAAACCAAGAACCTCATGTTGACATGGAAGAACTTAAAAAAATGATGCAAAGCATGTGATGTACTATTTCTTATTTTTTATAATTATTGTAAACTTTTAAGTTTTAATTTGCAAGTTCAAAAATAAAAATAAAAATCAAAAAAGAACTTGCAAATTAATTTGAACTATTAAAAATATAAATGAAAGCCTTCGGAGTTTGTTCCTTATATTTGCCTATTGGTCTTATACTCTTATTAAATAATTTTTGTAGCCACTTACTTTCCAATTTCAAATTTAAAACTTTAAACTTTAAACTTCAAAGTTTAGTTCTAACCCTTAAAAGTTTGCAAATACTTAACTATCAATAACATTGAATAAGAAAAATAAAATTTAAATTAAAAAAAAAAAGAAAAAAATTTGAGCCCGGCCCGCCCGAGCCCGTGTGAGCCCTAACCCGTACGGGCCCACGAAAACCCAAAAAATCCCAGCCCTATAACAGCCCGTTATCCCCAGCCCGCTAACAGCCCGCCCGCTAACCGAACTAGCTAAGGTTTTTCCCGTTCAGCCCGTCCCAGCCCGCCCGATAAACACTCATAATCTATACCCGCTTTTTGGGTCACGTTTTAACTTATACCCTCTTTGCAAAAAAAATTGCAAGTATACCTACTTTTCGTGTAACTTCAGGCATACGGGCCTGAAGTGTAGCAAAACTTAAGATATTTTTGCATGAAGTTTGGCCTAACTTGCAAAGACAATCACGCAAACTTCAGTTCATAGTGCAAATGACAAACTTCAGTTCAATAAAACAACAACATGTGTTGGCTGAAGTTTTTGTTTTTAATTGCTGAACTTCAGCATTCTAATAGCTTAAGTTTTGTTCTGTATTTGTTGAACTTCATGTTTTAGCTAAAGCTTTTGTTTATAATTGCTTAACTTCAGCAATCTAGTAGCTGAAGCTTTGTTCTGTATTTGTTGAACTTCAGCATGTTTTAGCTGAAGCTTTGTTCTGTTTGTGATGAATTTCAAGGCTGAAGTTTATTTTGTATTTCCTGAACTTCAGCATTCTTAGAGCTGAAGTTCTAAACAACAATGAATTTAATAGATCATGATTAGCAGTGATTGATGTTGTTCATTTCAAAAATTAAAAAAGAATAAAAAATATTTTCGACATGAAAACAAGTTACTATAGATAAATTAGAACCAAAAACAATGTGTCTGTAAAGCTAAAAAAATCTAAGAGGTTAAATTATGGTGAATAAGACCAAACTAAACATAATGGGACAAACATATATATATGAATCATTAGGCTAGAACGCGTAACAATATCTCAATCTTCAGCATTCAGAAAACGAAGGAGGAGAAGGAGGAGGAGAAAGAAGCCTGAAGTTGTTTAAACAGTGGGTACAAGTTAAAACTTTTTTAAAAAGTGGATATATGTCAAATGGGGGTGACCAAATAGGGCGCCACGTACAATTTTTACAATTAGTAAAGATTAAATAGGCTCAAAGATTATAGGGCGAAGTGAACCAGTAGTCACTTTTAAGCCTGCTATTTAAAATATATCCACAATTTATAATATATTTATAGATTAGCCAATTCGCCCAAACTTTATGACTAAGTATTCTGATTTTTTGTGTCCTAAATTTTTGAGCTACTAATTTGGGATTCAGAACTTAATCTCTTAAATTTTTGAGCTGTTAATTTGAAATTCAGGACTAAGTGTCCTAAATTTTTGAATTGCTAATTTGACGTTCAGGAGATAAAATTCTAATTTCTGGACAAAATTTTTGAACTTCAGACTATGATTCCTGAAGTTTGAACCTTGAAGTTTATACTTCAGGAGGCCGTGTCATGAAGTTTGAGAATTGGCTAATCTTTAAATACATTATAAATTGTATATATATATTTTAAACATCATACTTAAAAATGGCTACATGGTATCACTTCCATAGGATAATAGGCATGAAAGAGATGTGGCCCAAATAGTGATATCCCATAATACCAGCTAAACATGTTAAAAGTAAGAGGTAGATTTAAGTGTCCTCTAAACGTAACCACAACCTCTGTTGAGCATTGCAGATTACGTGTCATGCATCTGTTAGTTTTCTAACGAAAGTAGACCTCTGGGTTAATTAGACTAAAAGTGTTTGCAAACTTAAAGGACAAATAATGCTTGGTGTTATATTTAGATGACAAATTAAGCCTTATCCCAAAGATAAGGGATGACTTTGGGTAAAAATTCTTTAAAAAGACGTGTTACTGTTAGTTAAGAGAACATTCCGCAACAAAAATTAAATTTTTTGCCAACAATATCGTTGTTGCCACAAATTTCTAGCTACAACTTTTGAGCTTCGTTGCTACATGCACAATTCCTATTTCCTTGTAAACCATTCAAAGAGATCCCACAATTTTTTTTGAAATAACCACAACTCTTGAAATATACACAATTAATATATTATATACATGTGAACGTCAGTACATAAAGTCGTCTCGCAAATATTTACTTCTAAGTCTATGATTTATAGAAGTATGATTTCACTTACCAAAAAAAATGGGCATCATATCCAATAACATTAAGTTCTAATCCAATAGTTAAGAACCCCCCCCCCCCCCAACCCCAAAAAAAGTCTTTCTTCCAACAGCTTGTGCATTGTTTAACCATACTGTCAGCACTGTTGGTTGACACGTATTTATCCTATAAAAGAAGAAAGTACATTTAATTTGATAAAAGAAAGACACAATAAGCACAGAATTAATATGAACAAAACAGAAGCACAAGAACTATAGAGCAAAAGAAGCAGAAGACGTTAGGTCTACAACTCTTTATCAACTAAAGAGAGAAGCAAACACACGTTGACGTGCATATTGCTAGTAGCTAAAATACAGCCAGGAACTAACCCGTTATTAGATATCTCCAATTCAAGTCTTCCTTCCTGAGATGGAAAAATAGGAGACAATTTAAGCTTAGACATTGATATCAGCATTACTTGAAAGAAATAGTTATTAAGCAGCATAATACCTTGTTAACAATGCATGCATCACTTGAGAAGTTGTGCCTTTCTTTCTTTGGGACTTCAAGACGAGAAGAGATGGTATGTTTCTGTTCTTCTGACTAACAAATCATTTTAGGATGTCAACCAATCAGTTTAAGAAAACTAGTTTCTATTTGGAAAAGGCTATAGGCACATCTTCATTTATGAAAGAGTGCAAGAAAATAGCAGAGACCACCTCCTCTAACATAGCCGTCAAGTAGTTGATCGCATTCTCTTTTGATAGGTAGTGCTCAACTTCTGATATTGACTTGTTAATTATTGTTTACTTCTCAGTTCTCACGTGACTGGGCAACGACATTTCATTATATACACGCATATATAAAACACCGAACAAAGTACTAGTCTTGACCAATAACATCAAAGCCTCAACAAGCATCAATGTTTTTCCAGTTAATGAGCCCATCGAATTAGTAGTAACATATGTGGGTTTTTTTTTTTTTTTTGGAGAACATAACATATGTAGATTTTCTGAAACTACAATTTAACAATTTGATGGTACTTCTATGCTGCTTCAACTATTATTCTTAGAGATTATTGTCAATTCAATAGAGATTTGAAGCAGCTCACTGCTACAAAATAACTTCATGTGCTCCTCTGTCAAGTTTTACTCCTATCCACACTATACATCAGCATTAACAGGAGCAGACCCACATGGGACCAAGAGCGTTCATATGAACCCACTTCGTCAAAAAATAACAGTGTATATAGGTCTATTTTATCTTTCTTTGAAAGAGTATTGATATCGAAGGGGAGCCTTGGCGTAACTGGTAAAGTTGTTGTCATGTGATCAGGAGGTCACATGTTCAAGCCAGGGAAACAGCCTCCTGCATAAATGTAGGGTAAGGCTGCGTATAATAGACCCTTGTGGTCCGATCGTTCACCGGACCCCGCGCATAGCGGGACCTTAGTGCACCGGGCTTCCCTTTTTTGAAACAGTATTGATATAGGTTATATACTGACCCTGCTTAGAACAAAGATAGCGTCCAGCCTGCTGGCAAAGTGAGTTCAAGTTTTGCAAACTCTCCTTAGTTCGAAACTATATTGGATGCAACTATTTCTCTTTAACAAAGCATAGCTCTCTGTTTCGCTTTAAGGAAACTATATTGGATGCAACTATTTCAATGACTCTTAACTAATGAAGCAAATTACAAAATTTAGAGGAAAGGACTTCCTGCTGAGGTAACTATTATAGTTCTAACTTTTCCTTATTTAACCGACTATCACCAAGTAACTAGCAAAGTAAAAAGTTAGGATATCTCTCACACTTTCTGCTATTGTAATGGGCTTACTAAGGAGATTTCCTTTTTCTCAAATTATTCAATCTAAATACCCATCACAAGTTCCACCGTGAACTACCAAAATACACTGATAAAGTTAGCATATATTGAAATAAAATTTGTCATGAAAAGCTGAAAGGTTAATACTCCAAATACGACCACTTCCTTTAACTACCCGTTTGACATTTAAGGAAACCATATATTAACTAGGAAATACCAAAGAGAAATTCAGGAAAAGCTAAATAATTGAAGGTGATGCAACATGTAATCATGAGGAGCTCAAACTACTTTAAACTTCATGTTTGTGCATCTATTGAAAGATAGAGGAAGACACACTGAAAACCTACCCAACATGTAATACTTCATGATTGCAACACGTAATCATGAAGAGCTCAAAGCAAGTTCTGCCGGTCAATACATCTGTATTATCTCCTGTGGACTTGAACTTGTATTCCCAGAGTAACATGATAAAACCCCTAAATCCAGCAGCCGAACATTCTGAAAAGAAATATCCAAATCACCATTAGCATATTGAAAAACAAAAAAAAAAGGCAACATATAACATGGAGAATCGACTTCAAACTATTTTTCCACTAAACAAAAGACGGGATTACATATGCTATATTCATATTAAGTGATATGCACAAAGCTGGCAAATTGACAATTCCCATTTGGAGTTATATTTAGCTCCTCTAACAGTTAAGAAGTCATTTCTAGAATGAATGACATCAACGGTTAAGCGCAAAGAAATAATTATGTGGTTAAAGATTGCGATTAACCTTGAAGTTCCGGAAAGAATGGACCACCGAAACTGCAAAGTTATAATATCAAGGTTCTTCCCGAAAAGTGAAAAAAGCACAGCACGGTCTGTCAAGATGATTTAAAATCTTAACCTTACTGATCTAAACTGGAAATAACCCAAAAAAGAAGAGATAGTAGTCTTTATATTATGAATAAAGTTTCCTTAGTTGAGGACTAACCACTCATCAGCACAATTTGATGGAATGATATGCTGCAATAACTGGTTCACCCTGCATGCACATCCACCTGCAAAGAAAACATAATAATATTGTTGGAAAGCATATTAGCATGAAGTGAGGAAATCATTGCCTAGGAAATGCATGAAAACTTATCTGGAATAAGAAATGAAGAGCAGTTGCCTAGGTTTTGGATCATTTTTCTTTTTTCATATTTCTAATCCCAAAAGCAACAAGTCTAACGGACACAGCTAAGGCAGCTTCTCGGACAACAGAACTTTCTCTCTCGTCCTTCCCTAAATGATATGGGAACCCCCATTTATTCAGTTCTCAATTTAAACTTCCATTATCCAGAAAAGGTGCTAGGCCAAGCATATAATTCAGTAACTATACAGCCTATCTTTTTCTTTTTTGTTTTTAGATCAGAAATCCAGGATTCAGTTGCTGCTGAGCTTTTTTACTCCGTTACTTTTTTCAAGGGGTAGAGCAAAAAAGAATGGAGAAGCAACACTTTGGCTCAGACTGAAATTATCTACATGCATTAAAAAGCTATTGAAATGAGATTAGATGCCAAAATTCCAGACATCACAGCTATTGTGCCTCATGCTGCATCGGGACAAGGGTTTTAACTTCTTATCAGAAAAGGGTGAGGGCAGAAATGTGGGAGGAACTCCAGTAGGCAATCAATACAATAAAATTATCCTTTGTTGGCAATGAAGGTCCAAAAGATTAAAAAAAAGGAGGGATGGAGAATATTTTTCTGGAAATTAGAGGTGAGATATGCTGCCAACAGAGTTTAAATCGAAAACCTCAGTCAAGTAAGCAGTGGATGCTGACTTTGCAGGAGCAAACATGGAAAACAACTTAAAACTGAGTACAAGTAAAGCTTCCAACTTTCCATTGAAGAAATTCCTATTTCTTCCTGCTCTCTCACATGAAATTAGGAACAAAATAAAATACTCCCTCTGTCACACTGCAGTTACTATTTGAAGAGCCGGTAGTTTTTCTTTGACTATGAATTTTTCATATGCCTTTTAATCATTTTGAATTGTTAATTATTGTGACTTATAGTAATTTTTTATGTAGTTTCTAAATATGAAATTTTATTTCCAAAAACTTGAAGATTCTATATCCAAAATCACACCGAAAATTAGATAGTTTGACCCTTGTATTCCAAATCGTTGCATAAAGTGGGACAGAGCGAGTAATATTTTCTAGCTGTAAGACCTATATGGAGATCAAACACAAAGGAACCTGAATAATCCAGCGCTCGCTTCCTCGCTTAAAGTGAGAAGCGAAGCGACACGACCCCTTACCCACTTCTGCTATATGAAGCGACTCAGGTAGACAAAAGCGTGTGCTTCCCACCAAAAAGCGAGAAGCGACGAAGCGAAGCGAATCGAGCGAAGCGTGCGCTTCTTTGTTTTAAAGAGCTGTCAGCCTATTTAATTAAAAAAGAAGGGTGTTCAGTGTTCTTTTATTAAAACACGACCAGCAGCAACAGCAACTAGGGTTCCCTTTTCAACTTCAACAGAGATTCAGCAGCAACAGGTATGTGATGATTTCTTCCTTCTTCATCTTCTTCTTCTTTTTCTTTTTCTTTCACAGTCCAAATAGCAGCGAAATGCTGGCAAATTTTTTTTTTACCTTCGGTTCTTCTTTCTAAGTCTTCTCCTCTTCGCTGAAATGCTGCCCAGTTCTTCTTTCATTATTTTTATGCTGCCCAGTTTTTAACAGAATGGTATACTGCCCTTCCTCTTATTTTAATTTTTTTTTTTTTAAAATTCCGCTTCACTTCAAAAAAGCGAGCGTTTCGCTTCTCGCTTCTCGCTTTAAGCGAAATGGGGGTTGTCGTTTTTCCACGCTTCACGCTCTTCACAACACTGGAATAATCAAATGAGGATACTCCTAGAAAATTGTTCCAATAATCCAACTTAAGAAATGCAGAAGTGATGGAAAAATTTCAATTTACTAGAAGCTCGACTCTCTCAACACAATGTTAACCTACTCTAAAGTAACCCTATGTTTTCAGGATTTCCAGGAAAGTGAAAGAAAAGGGCAAAAATCAGTAAGGCAAAGCTGAATTCTGATTTTCATACATATTAGATGCTTCCGCTCTCTTTGCTCAAGAGTCAAGACTAAACCAGAGCATCCCATGTTGGTGGAGCTAAGTGGAGAGAGATTTATAATGGGCATTTGGTGAATTATGATACTCGGATGAATATCCATCTGCATGAAAGTTATTTGTATATCAAAGATGGTGATAGATTTTGGAGAATGAAGAATGTTATACTCACAGCAATACCATGGAGGATCTTCGAATTCCAGACGAGGTGATTGATAAAGTTCAGGGAGAAACAAAAAAGTCGTGCAGATAGAAAACCACATGGTGTAGGACAGGAATGGGAAGAGGTAGGGACAAAAGTGCTGCTTGAAGACAGGTGTAATGCATTGGGCGTGGAATGGAAAATGCATGTTCCAAAAGTCGGGACAAAGGAGGACCTGTTGCAAGACTGGTGGAAAAGATGGAGTAGTGAACGTGGCTATCTTCATTTAGAGAGAAAGAAGCCAAATGAAAAGTGGCACTTTTAAGGCATACCGAATATATTGCATCTACTTATGTTTATATTGCAAAATTATTAACAGCTTGTTTGGATGGTTGTTATGTATCGCATAGCATTGTATTGTATTGTATTGTATCGTTTTGATATATATAATGTTTGGATGATTGTATTGTTTGCCGTCGCTGCATGATGTCATGCACCAACAATATGAAGAATAAACTCACAATATCATTAAAAAAAAAAAGTAAGGTACGAGGTCCTATTGAGTGACGAAATATGTAAGCAAGCTCATGCCTTAAAGCTATTTGGAGATCGATATACATGAAATTTAAAATGAAAACTGAGCTAGTTTTCAAATAAACAAATTCAGTCTCAGGAAATAAAAGTAAGCCTTTCGGACATAGTCTGACCAATTTCCTTTTCTGGATATTCCTCTTTCTCTAGACAGGCACATCTCACTCTAATACTAAATAATTTATATTTCGAGGCAAATTGAGGTTTTTAGTTCTCTAAATCTCACAATTTTCCTATTCTGTGTGTGGCATACATCTCTAAGCCAGACAAAACAAACTTCTAGCACAAGCCCCAATCTTGACACATTTCAACAAAATAAGGCGCAGACGAAAATTTACCAGTTTCACAATGCAAATTCACAAAATAAATCAAATATGGACAGTTTGGTGACACTTTTGAAACCAACAGTATAAGCAAACTTCACTAATTAACCAAAATATATTAATGGTTCAAACCAAGTAATCAAATTAAACATTGTACCCATTT
The DNA here is from genome assembly GCF_000715075.1 of Nicotiana tabacum. Taxonomy (NCBI): domain Eukaryota; kingdom Viridiplantae; phylum Streptophyta; class Magnoliopsida; order Solanales; family Solanaceae; genus Nicotiana; species Nicotiana tabacum. The sequence goes on from NC_134080.1 coordinate 87,021,249, forward strand.
TTGCATATTCTTCGGAAAGTTAATTGTCTTCCCAGTATTGGACACACTTCTATTGACATCCAATTGAGCTTTGCGTCTCAACTTCACAGTTACAGTATGAGATAAAATTGGGATGAAGGAGGATATGTTTATCTAGGAATGTAATCAATGCAAATATTATAAGTCATACTAGCATAGTCTTTATGCCCAATCAAACAGGTCATAAAGCGGGGCAGAGGCTGTAAGTAAACCAAGATTACATACCTCTGGGAAACAAAGACAGCTGTTGCTACGAGGGTAATGCTTCTGGACCTAAAATCTGTCAAACCAGGTGTAAAAGCCTAAGTAGCTTTCTCTTCTGGACCACATACATCTAGAGTAGCCCTTGAATTCACAATATTTCCTGGGAAAACATTCTCATCTAGGCATTGCCACTAACCACTTTTGGTAAAGGTCAAAGACTTTATCAAATTCTCTCATTCTGCAGTATCTTTTCATGAGTATTAGAAAGGGAACATGATCAACAGCTAAACCAGATGCCAGTAACTTCCCAAAGAGCTTGTCTGCCTCTTTCATCATACCTTGTAGACAAAACACCTTAAGTAGTTTGCTGTAAGTTATTACATCTGGCTGACAACCTTTTCTCAACATTTGGTCATGTAGCTGAAGTGCCGAGTGAATCAGGCCAAGATTACAAGCAGCACCAATCAACAGATTGTAAGTAACTGAATCAGGCGTAAGACCACACAAAAGCATCTCCTTCTCCAAGGACTGAGCTGCAAAAAGATTTCCTGACTTTATCTGCGCATAAATCAATGCATTATATGTAAATATGTTTGGTAGAACACCAAATGCAACCATTTTGTCCCTAATATATGAAGCTTTCTCAATATCTCCACATCTTCCATAACCATCAATTATAACATTCCAAACAAGGGGTTCCGGTATAATGGATTTCTGTAACATGTATTCAAGAAAACAGCCGGCTCTATCAATCTCCCTGTTAATACATAGGCCCTGTATTATCATTTTGTACGTAATTTGATCTGGGGTGACACCCATTCTTGTCATAACATCATAGATATAACAAGCATCACTGGTCTTTCCTTTTTTACAAAGTGCTCCAACAAGAGTGTTGTAAGAATAAACATCTGGAAGGAAACCAAGCTTTAGCATTTCACAGCAATACTTATATGCAGTACCCACGTCATGGCTCATACAGAATCCATGGACGACAACATTGTAAGAAACTTTATCAACTTTGATACCCTCTTTTAACATCCTCTCCCAAAAAGCAAGAGCTTGATCAGTATCTCCATTTTTGAAGCAGCCATCCATCATTATGGTTGACGTAATCAAATCTGAGCTCCCCCCATCATGATTTTTGCTTAGTAATTTATGGAAAAGCTTTTTCGCCTCCTCCACCAAGCCCTTCTTACAAAGCGCATGAACAAGAATGTTACAAGTAACTCTGCTTGGTATAATTCCATGGTTGGCCATGGTAGAAAAGGTGTTTAGAGCTTTATCGACGCCATTCATGAGGCAATAACCCCTTATTAAGGAATTGTACGTAGCACAAGTGGGAGAAGGACCCCTATATAACATACCTCTAACAATCCATTCTGCCTTCTCCAATTCACCCTTTTTGCACAGTCCATTGATGAGGTAATTGTGTGTGATCCCATCGGGAATAATACTATGTTGTATCATGTTGCACCAAAGAGATAAAGCTGCCCCCAGTTTACCATCCAGACACATAGCTCTAATAACATATGAGTCTCTATTGAAATTTATTTCCAAGTTGCAGTTACTAATGCCTGCTTCAGCTGAGGATACTCTTTCCCTGCAAAATTCACGTAATTTTCTTTGAAGATATTAGGGACCTGAAAAAGAAGCCAACACACTCAACTTCAACAAGAAACAGTCTACAGGCACAGGATTGAAAGTAATCTTCCATTGACATTGCTGAACAAAAGAAAAGTAAATCTTCTCTCACATTTAATGATATTGTCCTCAGAAAGAAATGGGGAAGGGTGAAATCTAGACTTAAGAATCTATACAGAACTAAGAACAGTTATATGGGAAAAACACAAACAAGTCAGTTGTTTAGACATCAGTAAACACATTTAATTCGAGTTCTGTCTATGCAAGCAGCAATTACAAAATAGATTAGCAATCTCCAAACACCTCGTTTTTTTTAAAAGAAAATACTTCCCCTATTTTATGCAAGCCTATTTCTAACTTAAATCTTGTGGTTTGTCAACACTACAGATTTATCCTAGTCAATCATCATTGAATGCTTGCTTCAAGATTTTGATCTATAGCTGCTTGTGATGTTAAATTCAGTTCTCTGAATTATCCTTCCTTCTACATTTTGGACTCATTAACATGATTAAAGTAGATAGCCCATTGTTATAATTCAACTCTAGGACGGGTTTTTTAACCTCTTAGTAGTGTTGAACATAGAAAATCCTGTAGAAAATACAAGCTAACATGTCCCACCAATTTACATTCAGGTTAGCAGAGGATATCATTCTTATCCACGAGGAGAGCAGGAGCAATCCATGTATTAGTTAAATCCTCCGCATCACGGGAAGCATTGAAGGTAAGAGTTTTCAACTTATCATCCCTTTCATATCGTTCTTTAAACAGAATATTCTTCGTCGATCAAGTTCAACTACAATTTTTTATAAGGTAAGTAATTTTTATTAAGGCAAGTACCAAGATGGTACTTTCTTTTATAAGTAAAAGGTATTATTAGTAATAAACTCAGTACCAAGAACATACTGAGAAAGAGTACAACAAGACTAGAGCGGAATCCTCTAAAGCCGTAAGGAATCCATCCCCTCAAAACATTTTCTGTTCCTCTTGAGCAATATATTCAAGAATATGCATAATGGAATTGTCCTCCAAATCTTTTTCTTCACTTTCTTCATTCTCTGACTTTGTCAACTGCTTAGCACTTGTTCCACCTTTGCTGGAATGACCGATTGAATCCCACACAAGTTAAGAAACATACGCCAAATCGGCCACACAAATTTGCAGTGTTATAGAAGATGATTTACTGTCTCGCCATTTTCTTTGCAAATAACATCATCCACATAAGCTGATTTCTCTTCTTTTGCAATGTTTCCTGCGTAAGGCATGCTTCATGTGCTGCCAACCATCCAAAGCACGACTTTGGGTCGAGCTTTAGTCTCCCAAAGTGATTTGCATGGCCAATTTGTTCTATACTCCTCCAAAGTTCTGCCAGTAAATGATAACTCGAGTTTACTGTAAATTTACCATCCTTGCAACCTTTCCACCACAAAGAATCATGCTGTGAGACCTCCAAAAAAGCTTCTGCCAACAATGTCCAAAAATATAGCAACACTTTCTAACTCCCAATCACTGAAATTCCTTCTGAACTGAGTATTCCGTTCATTACCATCCCACCATTCTTGATATAACAGTCTTTATTAATGGCTATATTATATAAATCTGGAAAATCATTCGCCAAAGCTTGATCCCCAAACCATCTGACCTTCCAGAGTTTTATTCTTTGCACGTCCCGAATTCTCCACCTGGCGTGCATCTGAAACGCGTCCCATAAGCTGTTAATGAACATCCACTGTGCAACACCATGTGGGACAGAAATCTCGGTAATATCTCTATATTTCGTTAGCCCATATTTAAGCTTCATAAGCAAGAAACTTCTTTTTTGCAGTACCATCTTGATACTTGCTTTGAGGGGGTAGCCTGGTGCATAAAGGAGCCTGCGTGTCAAGATGGTACTGCAAAAAAGAAGTTACAAAATTACAAAGATATCCATTTAGCTATTAAGCACACTCATGTCAATGAATCTAAGAAGTCTAAAATCTGATAAACCTCTACTTTCCTCCTTGCACCAGCAGAACAGTTTTCTGCACATTTATGTTTTACAACTGCTATCTGATTCTTTTCTCCAAAAAACACCTCCTATTTCTTTCCAACCATATACTCCATAGGATGCCCAAAGGAGTTGTTCTCCAAATTTTCTTGTTGCTTCCCCAATCTTCTTTGCATGCCATGCCAGCTAGACAATAAACTCTGCACATCTTTAGGCACCACCAATTGCAAACCAAACAACTGTCCAAATCTGCCATGAGAAAGTACAGTGAATCAGTATGTGCTTTGTTGATCCTATCTCCTTCTCACACAGATAACACCTGCTGCACATCATAAATCCTCTTCTCTGGAATAAATCTTCAGTTAGACAGACATTTCTTGCCGTAACCCAGCCAAAACATGCCACTTTTGAAAGTGCTTTGCTCTTCCATATCATCTTCCAAGGCCATGTCTCCTTCCAATTATTCAAATTTTCCTGAAACATGTTATAGCAGCTACTAAGAGTAAAATTCCCTGTACTATTTGCCAGCCGGACCTGTGCTTCATTCTTATTAGTTACTACTGTCCAGTTTGAAGGGTTCTAAAACAACCAACAACTGACTGATCTAATCTATCTCCCAGTCATTAAAATTCCTTATAAACTGCACATTCCTGCCAGTTTCAGAGTAAACTCTGAACCAAACAACCTTTATTAACATAGAGACTGTATCAGGTAGGAAACTTATCTTTAACTCTAAGCACCCACCCTCTTCCCAGATTCTTACCCTTACACCATTACCCACCTTCAGCTTGACAGTTATATGGAAATCCCTCCATGACTTACTGATGCTTTTCCAGATAGTCACCCAACTTGCCTGTACCACATGGTTTGGCTTCCACCAGTCTTCCTTGCCAAACTTAGTGTATTAACCACTTTACACAACTCAACTCTATCTTCATTGTATCTCAGAGGCACTATACATCAGACTTTTATTATGCTATCTGAGATTCTTGACTACCATCTCCTCCCTTTTTGGATACCATCACATCTTGCCATCTAACTAAATGACATCTCCTTCTTTCTGAATTGCCTTCCCATAAAAATTATTCCTCAATCTACTGATTTTCTTCTCAATATTTACTGGAATAGGAACAAGAGACATTAATAGCCTGTTTGGCCAAGCTGGAGAAATTAGCTTATTTTGAGAAGTGCTTTTGAAAAAAGTACTTTTGGAGAGAAGCAGTTTGTGTTTGGCTAATCACTCTGAAAAGCACTTTTGAGCAATAATTTGTGTTTGGCCAAGCTTTTAAGAAAGTGCTTTTAAGTATCAAATTGCGAATAAGGACATGAATAGATTTACTTAATAGTTAATATCATAAGTAAATAAATAATCTCAAAATTTTGTTATTACAAGCAATAGTTAAATCTTTTTATTTTATTTAAGTAAAATATGAAAATAAAATTAAAAAGTACTTAATTCTTTTAATATAAGTTAAATATATTAAAACTCATTCAACAAATATAAAAGCATTCACCCCTAAAGTCACTATATATTAGAAAGTTATCCTAAAAATAAGAAGAAATGCTTAGACATTAATATTCTAAGTATTAGGTTTAACGGTTATTTTGGTATATACTTGTAACGACCCGGCCGGTCATTTCCTGAGTTACAGCCCCGTTTCCCCCATTTCTGCTTTTTTATGTGTTGTTCAGCTATATTTCATCGCATTGTGTTGGTTGGTCCGGGTTCGGAGTGGTCTTGGAATGGAATGAGACACTTAGTCTCTAATTTAGGAGCTTAAGTTGGAAAAGTCAACCGGATGTTGACTTATGTGTAGGAGGTCTCGGATGTGAATTATGATGGTTTGTATAGCTCTGTTAGGTGATTTTGGACTTAGAAGCATGTTCGGAAAGTAATTCAAAGGTCCGTGGTAGAATTAGGCTTGAATTGGTGAAATTGAAAATTTGGAGTTTCCGGTCGGCAGTGGAAATCTTGATATCGGGGTCGGAATGGAATTCCAGAAATTGGAGCAAGTTCGTAGTGTCATTTGTGACGTGTGTGCAAAATTTCAGGTCATTCGGAGGTGATTTGGTTTGTTTCGGCGTTGTTTGCGGAATTTGAAAGTTTAGAAGTTCTTAGGCTTGAATCCGAGAGTGATTTGATGTTTTGATGTTGTTCAGAGTGTTCCAAAGGTTGGAATAAGTTTGAATAGTGGTATATGACTTGTTGATATTTTTGGTTGAGGTCCCGAGGGCCTCGGGATGATTTCGGATGGTTAACGGAAATATTGGAACTTGGTTTGAGCAGCTAAAGCTGCTTCTTCTGTCATATCCACACCTGCGGATTGGGGACCGCAGGTGCGAGAGGGAGGCCGCAGATGCGGAGAATTGAGAGTTGAGGCAAATCCGCAGGTGCGGACAAAGGACCGCACCTGCGAGACCGCGGATGCGAGTTATGGCTGCAGAAGCGGGATTTTCAGGGTTAAGTGAAAACTGCACCTGCGATGATTTTTCCGCAGGTGCGTCGTCGCAGAAGCGACAATGTGACCGCAGATGCGGTAAATACTGGGCAGAAAGTATAAAAGGTCTCCTTCGCAAATTTTGCCTAATTTCTCCATTTTTGAAGACAGGTGTTGAGCTTGGACAGTGATTTCTCAAGAGGGATCAAGGGTTATCAGTTGGGTAAGCTACTTAAGCTTTATTACTTGTGTTTATGACGATTTTTCCATTGTTTAATCATAATATTAGTGGAAATTAGGGAAGAAATTTGGGGAACTAGGGCTTGAAATTGGAGAGTTTAATTTGAGGATTTGAGAGGCCATTTGACATTGGATTTTGATGGTTTTTGTATGTATGGACTCGGGAGTGAAAGGAGTTTCTAGTTTTGTAATTTTTATCGTATTCCGAGACATGGGCCCGGGGACCGGGTTCGAGCAAATTTGGGATTTTTGGTCTAGTTTGATAATTTTCGTGTGGGTTTCATTCCTTTAACATATGTTGATGTTAGTATACTAATTTTTGGTTAGACTCGGAGCATTTGGAGGCCGAATTGAGAGGCAAGGGCATCGCGAGCTAGAGTTTTGGCTTGGTTTGAGGTAAGTAACGCTTCCAAACTTGGTTCTGAGGGTTCGAAACCCCGAACTATGTGTTCTATGATTAATAATGAGGTGACGCAAATGCCAAGTGATGGGCGTGTGAGCGTGCACCGTGAGAATTGCGGCCTGGATCATTCCATGGCACCGCTTAGTGACTCTTTCTTGCTGATACCTATGTAGTGATTATGTGATTAAGTTAATGAGATATAGATCATGTTAATTACCATGTTAAGGCTTCACGCTGATACTATTAAAACCCGAGAGGTCGTTTCTTGCTGCCATATCGTTAGCTTCATAGATATTTTGTACTCAGTCTTGTTCATGCATATTATATCATGTCTCAGTCTCAGTTATTGTTGTTTGGCACATCATATCATTGTTTCGGGCTAATTTCTTGGTATCGTGAGCCCGTGTGTGTGAGACTGGAGAGTTATGACTGAGTGAGGCCGAGAGCCTGAATTTGAGTGACAGTTATGGGATCGAGTTGCACGCCGCAACAGATTATTGATTATGCCTTCGTTGGCTTGCTATAGCGCTTGGGCTGAAAGGAGCCCTCCGGAGTCTATACACTCCCAGTGAGCGCGGATGATACTATTGAGGGATGGATTTCCCTGGACATGGATTTGTCCGAAGTACTGATACCTAGAGAAGGATTTCTCCTCAGGGTTGGATTAACCTTGTTCATCGGTACCGGTTGACTTGAGGTCAGCATGTTATATATATTCCGGGATGGATTTCCTGGGCTGGATGGCCATATGCGGTACCGAGTGGTTGAGAACTTGAGAGTGGGAGCACACGGTGCATTTTCATACATCCCTGGCATTGACATGTAGAGTTTTACTGAGCTTTATACTTCATAAGTCCGGATTAGTACTTTTCTTTATTGTCAAGCTAAAAATATTAAACTGCCAGCATGTCTACTTTCCTGTACAATTTAAATGTGTTATAATTGCTGAGGTTTAGTTCGTCACTACCTATCAGTTCATTGTTTGGACTTGTTACTTACTGAGCTGGTGTACTCACGTTACCTCCTGTACCTTGTGTGCAGATCCAGGTATCTCAGGCCACGATAGCGGCTGTTGACTGTTCCAGACGTAGATTTCACCGGAGTTAGCGAGGTAGCTGCCTGACGTTCGCAGTCCCGCCTTCCTCCTTTATCTTCCTTCTAGTATATTTTGGATATTTCAGACAATTTTGGTCTAGTTGTGTTTCGAAACAAATGTAGTATTGCTCATGACTTAGTGACACCCGAGGTCGGGCTTTTATTTTCCGCTTTTATTTTGGTTTTGACTTTACATCTTTTATGGAATTTCAGTGAAAATAGTATTTTTAAGCTTTAAATGAAATGTTGAGCTATTTTGGAAATGTGTCGGCTGCCCTAGTTTCACGATAGGCGCCTTCAAGACCGGGTTGGTTTTGGGGTCGTGACAATACTATATTTTATTAAGGGTATTTTAGGTAAGAAGAGAAGTCAAAACTGCTTCTCCTTCTGCTTTTGGAAAGAAGCTACTTATTTTTGCTTCTCAAAATCTGCTTCTTCCCAAAAGCACTTTTTTCCCAAAAAAACTTGGCCAAACACCTCAAGTTAGGAAAAAAGTGCTTTTGGGGAAAAAACACTTTTGGCCTCTTGAGAAGCTTGGCCAAACAGGCTATAAGTGTGTATGCATGCCATCAAGAACACTAATTTCAACAATAGATACTATTAATTTAGGTTGTTAAAACTTTTATTTGACATCCTACTAGCCATTTCACCTTATCACATTTTAAAACACTATTGTAAACACTTTCGTCAACCTCTACAAATTATTCTGTCAAAAATAAGACGATATAATAATCTATATAGATATACTACTCTTAATTGGAATTGAGGTAGCAATTTTTAAAAGTAGACGACAAAAAATAGATGTAACAACTTTATTTTATTCCCATAATTCTTAATCCTTTTGTGTCTAGAATTCCATCCTCAAGGCCAAGTTAACTCCCTTAGCCAGTTAACTACTGCAAAGGAAGCTAAATAACATCCCGAGGTAGTCTGGCAAGGCAAAAACACAGCAAAAAGTCAGCAAAGGAATTCATGCTGAATATTTTAACTTATTTACTCCAGTGCTACAGTGCAGTAGACAAGTACCTCTAACCGAAAAAGTTACTTGTTTGCGTCCAGTGTATACTTTATGAACGTAATAGTCCTTAAAGTACAGATAACAATATTAGAAAGTAAAGCAGAAAAGTCATATCATCTTTTATATTGGTTGATGTTGGTGGTGTCCGTACCACCTGTGCACTTCGACTATTCCACCGGGTACCTATATCTCCCACCAGGAAAAGGTCTCACTTTATGATTAGGCAAGGTATGGTACGTGACTGGAACAAGAAACAAAAAGCATAGATTTTCAAAAATGATTCTAGATTGCGTACCATTATCAAGGAGCATGAAATCCAATTTGCTTGCAACTCGGTGAACTAAAAAATGACTATTTTGATAAGCATCTTTTTGGATTCATTTCAGAAATTTGCCATCGTCAAAATGATAAATTGATCAGCCTATGCAGGAGGACTAAAGTAATTACAGAAGAAAGGAAGGATGATATATTGACCAGACTACACTGGAGAACTAAAATGATGACAGAAGAGCAGAAAACAAATGCCTCACTCTGGTCTACAAAGTAATTCCAAAAATCAAAAGACAATTAACTAAAGATTCGTCTCATATTGAAAGTTTCCTACAAATAGGTGCTTTAGTCCGGTCTGCAGTGCAAGTTGGAACATCAAATCAATCAATCATGACAAATAACTCATATCAACAACTACTTTGACCACAATACAGTTGCCTAATTACCATGTTTCAAACTCAGAATTATTCTCATATCCAAATACTTGTGATGCACAGTACGCAATCGTATGCCACTAGAAATCATCAATTATGGAACCACTAGAAAGGGAAATATTTTGCCCTTATTTGCACTAAACGTACTCTCTTCTGCCTATCAATAAAAATACAAAATTAAGCTCATCAATTCAAACTAAAAAGATATAAACCTTCCCAACCAAAATTCGAACAAACCTCATACACTTCAGACGATCCAAACTATGCTTTAACATCGCATCCAACACGTTGAAACCCACTCTGGAATCCCCTTCTAGATTGGAATTGTTCCCCTTAGACGACCAATCATTGGATCCTTGCTCCTCCCGATTCACACTTTGCACTACATTATCTTGTCTACACATAAAATTACAAAAATTATCAACTCTATGGCAAAGAAAATGAGTTGAAAAAAAAACAGAGAGAATTATAAGCATAACTATATAATCCACTAATCATGCCTCGTGTCGATAACATCCAAATTCGCTTTCGAGCAGAATAAATCGCCAAATGCATGAAAAACACGGTCTTTAATAATGTTTAGGGTTTGAAAACTCCCGTTCAGTATCCGAATAAGAAATTGAGATTCCTCGGAGACAAGCAATAACTGGAAAAAAAATAATGAGGACAAATGTATTTTAAGGAAGGAGAAAATGAGTATTAAACGGATTCAGAGATTCTTAAGGACTTACAGGCTGCATTTCCGGTTAACTTGAAATGGATGGGCTGAAGACGGCTGATATGGATTGGACTGAAGAGTGAAGGGACGAGAGTAATTAAGGAGCTCTTCACTGTAAACGGGCGGTTACCCGTTTGGGCATCTGAAGTCGATGTATAAAAAATGTTGATATTTTTAGTCCTAAACCTTAAAACTAACGGTTCCACCCAAAAAACCTGTTGAAATTTAACTGAGACCTTCAATGTACACCTTTTGTGAGAATCTCTAATTTTGATTGTGTAAAAAATTTAAGATATTAAAATTTTCTATCTTGCCATGATAAGCACGAAGATGTCAGGAGCTGGCGGAGTTGTCCTCAAGTCCACTGGTGAAGGCGTGGTATGCAGGGGAAGACCTATTGCGCCGACGGAGATCGAAGATTTGTGCGAGGGGTTGTATGGGCCAGGGGTTGGGGGGGTGCTATATTGGGCAGGTAATGAACGGACGGACGGAAGGAAGAAATTAGGCAAATAGCCAATTTCTGGACCGTTAATCAAGCTTTAGCCATTATTTCAAAAGCTATTGGCATTTAGCCACTCTTTTGATATTGATGATAAATATTTGGATAAAATTACTTGTAGCTAAATACGAAAAAACTCACGATTATTGAATTTCAATACTTTTACAAGTGAAATTTCATCTCGTCGTATTGGAATTCAAAAGTTAACTACAAATGAAACTCCAACCTAGCGTGATGGAGTTTCGAATTTCTATAAAATTCCAGGATGCCATATTGAAGTTTGAACGAAATTTTTATATTTATTTTTACCTTATTTGAACACCACAAACTGCTTTGTTTAAAGCTAAAATTGTGTATATTCCCATTTAAGTAAAATCTTAGTTTTTCCAAGGTAGCCACCCATGATACTAAGTTATTCGCTTCTCAAATAGATTACATCTTTACTACTGTTACGCCCCGAACCCGGGGAAGCATGGCTGGCACCCGGTGCCGTGGTGGCCAGAGCGAACCACTCTGTAATTCATTCATTCCTTTTGTGACTATCATGGGCTAACATGGCCACAACTCGTAATGTACAATTGTAAGTGGGCTAATGTATCAATAAACTATCATTCTTAAAACATGAATACATATGGGCCGTCAAGGCCTCTGACATATTGTACAATCTGAATCTCTGTCTACAAAGCCTCTACGATTATTGACATCAAATGGAACAAGATACCGGCCTACCCATAAGTCTGTAACAAAACTCTGACACGATGACTCATAGACTCGGTTGCACTCCAAATGAGGTGGAGTCTTACCGATCCTTCGTTGAATGTCAATCTCGTCTAGTATGAGGGCTCGTCGACTGATTATTTATACCTGCATGCATGAATGCAGCGTCCCCAACAAAAGGACGTCAGTACAAATAATGTACTAAGTATGTAAGTCATGTAAATAAGTATATAAGAAACATGGAAGAAAACGTGGAGTAAATGACTCAACCTGTAAATCTGGATAGCTCTGTAAATCATGAAATATTTATAAGGTCATGCATATGCGTATAAATATCATGTAATGCATAGGTCTATATGTACATAACGTCATCAAGCCTCTGAGGGCATCCCATCATATCATCTCGGCCACTGTGGTCAACATCATCAACGTATACTAGTTGATCAGGTGGTGGTGCATATATAACGCCATAACCTTTTTTCATATCCCGTATACATATAATATATACATATATATAGGCGTATATAACGCCATCTGGTCATGGGTCAATGTGCATGTATAAATGCATGAAATGCATATGAAATACGTTAACAAAATCGCTCGGCACGTCATAAGACCATTATGCCTCTAATTAATATCCTGAAATAAACTTTACCAACTTACATATTTTTGAGACCCATGAACAGAAGATATAACAATTTGACACATGGCGAATCAAGAACATAAGCATCTCTAGTATTTCTATGAATAGAGTCGTTTATGAAAATTGTGTATTTGCTCGTTTCTTCTGTATAACTTGGACCATGCCAAAAAGAAAGAAGGGTTGGCCTTAACATACATGAGCCGATTCTCTTGACAATCCCGCCAAATATTAACAAAAGCCCTAAAAAGAAGGTGAAAGAGCAACACAGAAAGATATTTACGCAACAATTAGTTGCACACATCTTATCTCAGACAGACCCCAAAGGAATATGTACAATCTTATCTTCCCACCACGTGATATAGGATGATTAAGATGAATGCACAAAGAAATTGTCACGACCTCGAATACTGGTCGTGATGGCGCCTATCACATTACTAGGCAAGCCAACTAATCAATAACCACAACCCTCTTTTTAATAACATTAAGCCATTTTCTAACACAAGTTTTCGATACCAAATTCATTATAAGCGTTAAGGCAACAAAAGATATGCGGAAAGTCAAAATAACAATAAACTACACAGCCCCAACTATCTGGTGTCACGAGTCTAGAGCCTCTAATACAAGTCTGAATACTTAATACATCAATAGTCTAGGAAATGCGGAAAAATGATAAGATGTGAGGGAGAGAACAGGGCTGCGGACGCCATGCAGCTACCTCGAAGTCTCTATCAAATACTGAAACAGCTGAAAGCCCTCACTCGGCCTTTCGGGCAACTAGATCTGCACACAAGGTGAAGGGAGTAACGTGAGTACGCCAACTCAGTAAGTAACTAGAGTAAATAAGGACTGAAAGTAGTGACGAGCAGTTCAAAAATACATAACTAAATAATCAATAGAATATCAGGTCATATTTACAGTTTAAAATCCGTTTTCGTTATAAAATCATATTTCCAGTTTAAACATTTGAAATCAAATACTTAGTGGTAATCAACAGAGGCTTATATAAAAGAAGAGTGAAATCAGTGAAACATCATAACAAGGCCTCTTGGGCAAGGAAATCACTCAGAATATGGCCCATAGGGCAGCCTCTCAGTCACTCGTGACTCGACCCTCATCACACAGTACTCACTCTCAGCACTCGGCTCATTAGTATGTCATAATAATAGAAATCATAATAACCAATGTGGCGTGCAGCCCGATCCATATATAATAGTCGACTACGCTCACTAGGGGTGTGCAGACTCCGGAGGGGCTCCTACAGCCCAAACGTCATATCGCTGCGGCGTGCAGCCTGATCCAATATATATATCGCTGCGACGTACATCCCGATCCATATAAGTATTGTTGCGGCGTGCAGCCCGATCCATAACTCACATATATACAAATATCCTCATAATCAGGTTCTCACCCTCTCTCAATCATTAACCTCACAACCTCTCGATCTTATCAACAGAGATTAGGGAACTCGGCCCAAACAGTCCTCTCAATTAGGAGTAGAGTGATAAAATCAGTTTTAATCATTTAAACAGGTAAAACAAGACTGAGGATATACTTCTAGCAAGTAAAGTGAGGAAAATAGTCAAAATGCCCCTAAGGATTTCTACAGGTCGGCACAAGGCCACAAAAACATGGCATACAGCCCATAATACAATATAAATATCCAAAATACGGGATAACATAATATTTTCAAATCAAATACGCGAGTTAATAGTCGCTACGGGACGGACCAAGTCACAATCCCTACTAGTGCACGCCCACATGCTCGTCACCTATCATGTGCGTCACCGCGTTTATCAAAACAAGTCAAATACCAGGGTTTTGTACCCTCAATTCTAGATTTACAATGGTTACTTACCTCAAACCGGTGAAAATACTACTTTGCGACGCCTTTGCTCCTCGAATCGGCCTCCACTCGCATCGAATCTATCCAAAATCAGAACGAGGGCGTCAAAATATGCTAAGGGAATAAAGCCCAAGCGAAAACAATCGAAAAATACCAAAAATCCAGAAATTACCAAAACCCGACCCCCGGGCCCACATCTCAAAATTCAGAAATTTTTACATCAACAGATTTCTCGTCTCCCCACGAATCTATGCATATCAAGAACACTAAAATCAAAGTCCAAATGACCCCTCAAATCCTCCTTCAAAGGCCTCTTAAACTCAAGCCCTAATCCTCCATTTTTAGCCCTTTAATTCCTTTAATTACAGCCTTAATACATGAAATACTACCATAGAAATGTGCTTTAGGTCCACAATCCTTACCTTAACGAAGTCTTCTTGATTCCTCTCTTCAAAATCGCCCAAAGCTCCCGAATCCTTGTTTAAAAATGGTGAAACCCTTCAAAAATCGCGAAGGAAGACATATATACATTCTGCTCAGGGATACCGCATCTACGGTCAAAAACCCGCTTCTACGGTACCGCATATGCGGTCTATCTTCCGCTTCTGCGGAAATCACTTAGCGGACCAATTATGCATCTGCGATCCAATCTACGCACCTGCGACTCCACAGGTGCGGTTCAATTACCGCATCTGCGGTGCTTGCCTCTTCCTATCAAATCCGCTTTTGCGGCTCCCCTTCCGCATGTGCGGCGCCGCACCTACGGTCCCCAAACCGCAGGTGCAAAAACACTAGAAGCAGTAAAGTTCAGCAGCTGCAATACATCTCAACTTCCCCGTTAACCACCCGAAATCACCCCGAGGCCCTCGGGACCTCAACTAAAAGCACAAACATATTCCAATACCTTATTCAAACTTGTTCCAATCATCAAAACACCTCCAACAACATTAAATCACCCAAAACACATCGGATTCAAGCCAAACTTTCTAAAATTTTCCAAATTACATTTTCGATCAAAAATCCAACCAAACCACGTCCGAATGGCCTAAAATTTTGCACATACATCCCAAATGACACAATGGTACTACTGCAACTCTCGGAATTCCATTCCAACCCCTATATCAAAATCTCGCCTATCAACCGGAAATAGCCAAAATATCAACTTCGCCAATTCAAGCCTAATTCTACTTTGTATCTCCAAAACTCATTCCGATCACACTCCTAAGTCATAAATCACCTCCTGAAGCTAACCGAACCATCGGAACTTACATCCGAGCCCTCTAACACGTAAGTCAACATCCAGTTGACTTTTCCAACTTAAACTCCCTTAAAAGAGACTAAGTATCTCAAACTTCACCAAACTCATTCCGGACTCGATCCAGTTAACCTGATACCACAAAACACGGATAACGAAGCATGAAGAAGCAGAAATAGGGAAAACGAAGCGGTAACTCATGAGACGACTGGTCGGGTCGTCATATCCTCCCTAACTTAAACAAATGTTCGTCCTCGAACGAGCCAAGAAACATACCTGAAGCCTCAAACATGTGAGGATATTTGCTCCGCATCTCCCCCTCGGTCTCCCAGGTAGCCTCCTCCATGGGTCGACCTCTCCACTGTACTTTCACTGAAGCTATATCCTTTGATCTCAACTTTCGAACTTGCCGACCCAAAATAGCTACTGGCTCCACATCATAGGTCAAATCATCGTCCAACTGAACCGTGCTGAAATCCAGAACATGAGACGGATCCCCAATATACTTCCGGAGCATAGAAACATGAAATACCGGATGCACACTCGACAAGATGGGTAGCAAAGCAAGCTCATAAGCCACCTCCCCAATCCTCTGAAGCACATCAAAAGGCCCAATGAACCGCAGACTCAATTTTCCTTTCTTTCCAAATCTCATAACACTTTCCATGGGTGAAACCTTCAACAGAACCTTCTCGCCAACCATGTAGGACACATCTCGAACCTTCCTATCAGTATAACTCTTTTGCCTTGACTGCGTTGTACGAAGCCTCTCCTGAATCACCTTCACCTTCTCCAAAGCAGCCTGCACCAAATCAGTCCCCAATAACCTAGCCTCACCGGGCTCGAACCAACCAATCAGAGATTTACACTGCCTCCCATACAAAGCCTCATATGGAGCCATCTGAATACTTGACTGGTAGCTGTTGTTATAGGCAAACTCTGCAAGTGGTAGAAACTGGTCTCATAACCATCCGAAATCAATGGCACAAGCACGCAACATGTCCTCCAATATCTGAATAGTGCGCTCGGACTGTCCGTCCGTCTGAGGGTGAAAAGTTGTGCTCAACTCCACCTGAGTACCCAACTCTCTCTGCACAGACCTCCAAAATTGCGAAGTAAACTAAGTGCCCCTATCTGAAATAATGGAAACTGGGACACCATGCAAACAAACAATCTCCCGGATATAGATTCCTGCCAACCGCTCTGAAGAATAGGTGGTACACACCGGAATGAAGTGCGCGGACTTGGTCAGCCAATCCACAATCACCCAAATAGCATCAAACTTCTTCAAAGTTCGTGGAAGTCCAACAACAAAGTCCATAGTGATCCTCTCCCACTTCCACTCCGGAATAACCATCTGTTGAAGCAAGCCACCCGGTCTCTGATGCTTCACCTACTGACAATTGAGACACCGAGCCATAAATCCTACAATGTCTTTCTTCATTCTCCGCCACCAATAGTGCTGCCTCAAATCCTGATACATCTTCGCGGCACCCGGATGAATGGAATACCGCGAGCTATGGGCCTCCTCCAAAATCAACTCCCGAAGCCCATCCACATAGGGCACACAAATCCGGCCCTGCATCCTCAACACCCCATCATCACCGATGGTCACATCTCTAGCATCGTCATGCTGAACTCTGTCCTTAAGGACGAGCAAATGCGGATCATCATACTGGCGCTCTCTAATGCGATCATATAAGGAAGACCGAGAAACCACACAAGCTAATACCCGACTGGGCTCCGAAACATCTAATCTCACGAACCAATTGGCAAAGGCCTGAACATCAACTGCAAGAGGTCTCTCCCCAACTAGAGTATATGCCAGACTCCTCATACTCACTGCCTTTCGACTCAAAGCATCGGCCACCACATTGGTCTTTCCCAGATGATACAATATAGTGATATCATAATCTTTAAGCCACTCCAACCATCTTCGCTGCCTCAAGTTAAGATCCTTTTGCTTAAACAAATGTTGAAGAATGCGATGATCAGTAAAGACACACCATACAAGTAATGTCTCCAAATCTTCAACGCGTGAACTATGACAGCCAACTCCAAATGATGAACATGGTAGTTCTTTTCATGGGGCTTCAACTGACGAGAAGTATAAGCAATAACTCTACCCTTCTACATCAACACACAACCAACCCCAACTCTCGAAGCATCACAATACACGGTGTATGAACCTGAAGCTGATGGCAAAACTAGTGTTGGAGTTGTGGTCAAAGCTGTCTTGAGCTTCCAAAAGCTCTATTCACACTCGTCCGACCATACAAATGAAGCACCTTTCTAAGTCAACCTGGTCAAGGGCGATGCGATAGATGAGAATCCCTGAACAAACCAGCGATAATAGCTTGCCAGACCAAGAAAGCTACGAATCTCAGTAGCTGAGGACGGTCTGGGCCAACTATGAACAACCTCTATCTTCTTCGGATCAACCTGAATATCCTCACTGGACAACACATGCCCCAAGAAAGCCACTGAACTGAGCCAAAACTCACACTTGGAGAATTTTGCATGAAGCATCTCCTCCATCAATCTCTGCAATACAACTCTCAAATGCTCTGCGTTCTCCTCCTAACTATGTAAATACACCAGAATATCATCAATGAAGACTATGACAAACGAATCAAGATAAGGCCGGAACACGCTGTTCATCAAATGCATGAACGTTGCTGGGACATTAGTCAGCCCAAAAGACATCACAAAGAACTCATAATGACCATATCGGGTCCTGAAAGTTGTCTTAAGAATATCCGAATCCCTGATCTTCAACTGGTGATAACTCGAACGGAGATCAATCTTGGAGAACACTCTCGCTCCCTGAAGCTGGTCGAATAAATCATCAATACGAGGCAAAGGGTACTTGTTCTTAATTGTTACCTTGTTCAATTGCCTATAGTCAATGCACATTCTCATTATGCCATCCTTCTTCTTCACAAATAGAACCGGCGCACCCCAAGGTGACATACTAGGCCGAATGAACCCTTTATCAAAGAGTTCCTGAAGCTGTTCTTTTAATTCCTTCAACTCCACTAGTGCCATACGATATGGCGGAATAGAAATGGGCTGAGTGCCCGGCACCAGGTCAATACCAAAATCAGTATCCCTATTCGGTGGCATGCTCGGCAGGTCTGCAGGAAACACATCCGGAAAATCCCTCACAACCGGGACAGAATCAATACTAGGAGTCTCAGCTCCGACATCCCTCACAAACGCTAGATATGAAAGACAACCCTTCCCAACCATACGTTGGGCTTTCAAGAATGAGATCACTCTACTAGGAACATAATCAGTCACACCTCACCACTCAATTCTTGGCACACCCGGCATAACCAATGTGACTGTCTTAGCATGACAGTCCAGAATAGCACGACACAGAGATAGCCAATCCATGCCCAAAATGACATTAAAATCCACCATACACAATAATAAAAGATCCACTCGGGTCTCCAGACCCCCAATAGTCACCACACACGATCGGTACACACGGTCTACAACAACAGTATCGCCCACCGGGGTAGATACATGAACAAGTAAGGTAAGAAACTCACAGGGCGTACCCAAATAACAAGCAAAGTATGATGACACATAAGAAAAAGTGGAACCGGGATCAAATAATACAGAGGCATCTTTGTGTTAGACTAAAACAATACCTGTAATGACAACATCTAAAGCCATAACGTCAGGTCTACCCGGAAGAGCATAGAAACGGGCCTGACCACCACCTGATCGACCTCCCCCTCTAGGGCGGCCCCTGGCTGACTGACCTCCACCCCTAGATGTCTAGGTAGGTGGTGAGGTAACTGGAGCAGAAGTGGAGGGCTGATCCCTCTGCTGATACTGACCATCACAAAGACGAGGACACTACCTCCTTATATGCCCAAACTCTCCACACTCATAACAACTCTTCGGTGCTGGAGATGGGGACTGAAGGGAACCCCTGGCACCGGAATGACCAGTAGAAGGACCCGGCATGGAAGAACCCTGGACTGATGGAGCACGAGACGAGCTCTGAGCTGGAAGGGCACTAAGTGATGAGTGGCCCTGATGAGAACTATGAACGCCATGACACGATGATGCTCCACGGTAACCTGGGCAAGCTGAATGGGCCTGTCTGAAAGAACGGCCTCTGCCCTACTGGGACTGACCCCTCGAAGGAGCACTGCTAAAGCTACCAGATCCTCGAGACCTCTTGGCCTCCCTCTCCTCTCGCTCCTGTCGGCGAACCGTCTCAATCTCACGGGCGATATCAACAACCTCCTCGAAGGTAGCACCTATGACCCTCTCCCTAGTCATGAGAATCCGAAGCTGGTACGTGAGGACATCAACAAACCTCCTGATCCTCTCTCAATCTGTGGGAACCATCCAAACCACATGGTGGGCTAACTCAGAGAACCGCATCTCATACTGCGTCACCGTCTCCCCCTGACGCAGCTACTCAAACTGCCTACGCAGCTCTTCTCGGCGCGACTATGGTACATACTTCTCCAGGAAGAGAACAGTGAACTGCTGCCAAGTAAGGGACCGTGCACCAACAGGCCTACGCCTCTCATGCGCCTCCCACCAAGTGAAGGCAACCCCAGAAAACTGAAAGGTAGTAAATGCCACACCACTAGTCTCAAGAATCCCTGTTGTACAAAGCATCCGCTAGCACTTATCCAAGAAACCCTGGGCATCCTCGCCCTCTGCACCGCTGAATGTCGGATGCTGGAGTCTACCAAACCTCTCAAGTCGACGCTGCTCATCATCCGGCATAACTGGTACCACAAACTCCTGAGCTAGTTCAACCGACTGGGCTGGAGGTGCCCCCGGTGTTTGGAGTCCCTGCACAACCTGCTCAAGTGTGCAAGCAATGGGAGTCTGGGTGTCTCCCCCGGCCTGAGAAGTAGCTGCGGCCATAGTAACTGAAACCGTCTAAGCCAAACTAGTACACACTGATAAGATCTGAACTAAAGCCTCCTAAAGGCCCGGAATCATAATAGGCACAGCTGGTGCTTAGGCCGGTGCTACTGTAGCATCCACAACTGGGACCTAATCGGGAACTGGGGCAGCTGGTGGATCTGCCGGTGCTACTCTAGCTACTCCGCCCCTGCCACGGCCTCGACCGCGACCTCGGCCTTTGGTGGCCCCAGCTGGTGGAACTAGGGGCCGTCCACCCTGCCCGGTAGCACGTGTTCTCACCATCTGTGAGAGAATGGAATAACAGAAGTTTAGTACTCGGATCAACAAGTTCGCACAACAAGAATTCAAGAATATAAAGTTTTTCCTAAAGGTTCTACAACCTCTCAAGGATAAATACAGACATCTCTGTACCGATCCGCGAGACTCTACTAAACCGGCTCATGACTCGCGAGACCTATGTAACCTAGGCTTTGATACCAACTTGTCACAACCCCGAATACCGGTCGTGATGACGCCTATCACAATTCTAGGCAAGCCAACTAATCAATAACCACAACCCTCTTTTTAATAACATTAAGCCATTTTCTAACACAAGTTTTAGATGCCAAATTCATTATAAGCGTTAAGGCAACAAAAGATATGCGGAAAGTCAAAATAACAATAAACTTCACAGCCCCAACTATCTGGTGTCACGAGTCTAGAGCCTCTAATACAAGTCTGAATACCTAATACATCAATAGTCTAGGAAATGCAGAAAAATAATAAGATAGGAGGGAGAGAACAGGGCTACAAACGCCATGCAGCTATCTCGAAGTCTCTGTCAAATACTGAAACAACTGAAAGCCCTCACTCGGCCTCTCGAGCACCTGGATCTGCACACAAGGTGCAGGGAGTAACGTGAGTATGCCAACTTAGTAAGTAACTAGAGTAAATAAGGACTGAAAGCAGTGACGAGCAGTTCAAAAATACATAACTGAATAATCAACAGAATATCAGGTCATCTTTACAGTTCAAAATCTGTTTTTATTATAAAATCACACTTCCAATTTAAACATTTAAAATCAACAAAGGCTTATTTAAAAGAAGAGTGAAATCAGTGAAAACATCATAACAAAGCCTCTCGGGCAAGGAAATCACTCAGAATATGGCCCCTAGGGCAGCCTCTCAGTCACTCGTGACTCGACCCTCATCACACAGTACTCACTCTCAGCACTCGGCTCATTAGTATCTCATAATAATAGAAATCATAGTAACCAATGTGGCGTGCAGCCCGATCCATATATAATAGTCGACTACGCTCACTAGGGGTGTGCAGACACCGGAGGGGCTCCTATAGCCCAAGCGTCATATCGCTGTGGCGTGCAACCCGATCCAATATATATATCGATGCGGCGTGCAACACGATCCATAACTCACATATATACAAATATCCTCATAATCAAGTTCTCACCCTCTCTCAATCATTAACCTCACAGCCTCTCGGGCTTATCAATAGAGATTAGGGAACTCGGCCCAAACAATCCTTACAATTAGGAGTAGAGTGATAAAATCAGTTTTAATCATTTATACGAGTAAAACAAGACTGATGATATACTTCTAGCAAGTAAAGTGAGGAAAATAGTCAAAATGCCCCTAAGGGTTGCTACAGGTTGGCACAAGGCCCCAAACATGACATACAGCTCATAATACAATATAAATATCCAAGATACGGGATAACATAATATTTCCAAATCAAATACGTGACTTAATAGTCGCTACGGGACAGACCAAGTCACAATCCCTACCGGTGCACGCCCACATGCTCGTCACCTAGCATGTGCGTCACCGCGTTTATCAAAACAAGTCAAATACCGGGGTTTTGTACCCTCCGTTCTAGATTTACAATGGTTACTTACCTCAAACCGGTGAAAATACTACTCCGTGACGCCTTTGCCCCTCGAATCGGCCTCCTCTCGCATCGAATCTATCCAAAATCAGGACGAGGGCGTCAAAATATGCTAAGGGAACGAAGCCCAAGTGAAAACAATCGAAAAATACCAAAAATCCAGAAATTACCAAAATCCGACCCCCGGGCCCACGTCTCGAAATTCAGAATTTTTACATCAATAGATTCCTCGTCTCCCCGCGAGTCTATGCATATCAAGAACACTAAAATCAGAGTCCAAATGACCCCTCAAATCCTCTTTCAAAGGCCTCTTAAACTCAAGCCCTAATCCTCCATTTTTAGCCCTTTAATTCCTTTAATTACAGCCTTAATCCATGAAATACTACCATAGAAATGTGTTTTAGGTCCAAAATCCTTACCTTAACAAAGCCTCCTTGATTCCTCTCTTCAAAATCGCCCAAAGCTCCCGAATCTGTATTTAAAAATGGTGAAACCCTTCAAAAGTCGCGAAGGAAGACATATATACATTCTGCCCAGGGATACCCACATCTGCGGTCAAAAACCCGCTTCTGCGGTACCGCATATGCGGTCTATCCTCCACTTCTGTGGAAATCACTTAGCGGACCAATTCCGCATTTGCGATCCAATCTACGGACCTGCGACTCCGCAGGTGCGGTTCAATTACCGCATCTGCGGTTCCTGCCTCTTCCTATCAAATCCGCTTCTGCGGTTCCCCTTCCGCACATGCGGCGCCGCACCTACGGTCCCCAAACCGCAGGTGCGAAAACACCAGAAGCAACAAAGTTCAGTAGCTGCAATACATCTCAACTTCCCTATTAACCACCCGAAATCACCCCGAGGCCCCCGGGACCTTAACCAAAAGCACAAACATATTCCAATACCTTATTCAAACTTGCTCCAATCATCAAAACATCTCCAACAACATTAAATCACCCAAAATACATTGGATTCAAGCCAAACTTTCTAAAATCTTTCAAATTACGTTTTCGATCAAAATCCCAACCAAACCACGTCCGAATGGCCTAAAATTTTGCACACACATCCCAAATGACACAACGGGAGTACTACAACTCTCAGAATTCCATTCCGACCCCTATATCAAAATCTCGCCTATCAACCGGAAATAGCCAAAATATCAACTTCGCCAATTCAAGCCTAATTCTACTCCGTACCTCCAATACTCATTCCGATCACACTCCTAAGTCATAAATCACCTCCCGAAGCTAACCGAACCATCGGAACTCACATCCGAGCCCTCTAATACGTAAGTCAACATCCGGTTGATTTTTCCAACTTAAACTCCCTTAAAAGAGACTAAGTGTCTCAAACTTCACCAAACTCATTCCGGACTCGATCCGGCCAATCCGATACCACAAAATATAGATAACGAAGCATAAACAAGCAGAAATGGGGAAAACGGAGCAGTAACTTATGATACGACTGGCTGGGTCGTCACAACAGTGGACGTATTTGTTGGGTAATTGACTAGAAAACTAAGCCAAAAAGAGGAAAATTGTTAGAGTTCAAGAACTTGTCACCAAAATTCCAACATCTTTCCACAGCCATGATAGTAATGTTTCCTTAATTCTTTAGTTTCTCTAATAAAACAAAAAATGAAAATGAATATAAAGAAAACTAGCCAGCTACGATTTTAATTAAGAATCTTTAGAATTGAAGTGTTTTTGTAACCAACCCATTAGTTAGCCACCTCATCACAAATGAAAAAGAGTCATTTTTCCAAGATATGGCTTACTGCCACGTAATTCTCCTTGTTTGGGGAATTTAAAATTTATCAAATGATCAATTAAGTAGTATCCCGCTATCCGGTTAATTAACCAATTACCTGCCTAATTAAGAATTGTCTTAAATTACTTAAAATACTACTCACTTTTAACACTTTTTATATATCTTACTGACATGGTCATGTGGTATATGATTTTTATCACAAGGATAACTCTTATTAATATTAATGTATTTTTCCACACAAAAGCCATCAAAATGATCCCAAGAATCCTCCAATTCAAGGTAAATACAAACACTTGTACATGTAGCATGGTCGAAAATAAATATTACCTCCAACTACAATGATTAGATGTAATTCCTCTGAACATACACACACCAAGTATCAAAAAGATATAATGTGGCATTTTCAAAAGCATGATATGGTAA
This sequence comes from Nicotiana tabacum, assembly GCF_000715075.1. Taxonomy (NCBI): domain Eukaryota; kingdom Viridiplantae; phylum Streptophyta; class Magnoliopsida; order Solanales; family Solanaceae; genus Nicotiana; species Nicotiana tabacum. Next base: position 87,045,652 of record NC_134080.1, read on the forward strand.
ATTATTCTATGTCATGAGAAAACTTAAAGCTTTATTAATAGCTGCTCTTTACGAGCACTGATGTGTGCCGTAACTAGTGAGGTACACACCCTTAAAGGTTTGATCATAATCACACTTAAGCCATCAGTTAAAGTTCCATCAAACCACATTTGACAAGTTTTGAAATTGAGACTAGATATTTGGCAGACAGATATAAATATATTTATGAAAATAATTTTTATTTGTTTTCTAAAGTAACTTAACAGATCAGACATATTCAACTTTAAAGCAAGTCCTAATAGAGGTTATATTCATTTCTTTGTGTCTTCCCTATTTTGGAAGCCTTGGGTCGTGTTTGTCAACAAATTGAGGAGTCGGAGTAGATCCATCAAGAATTAGAATAAACATCTATTGGACAAATTAGAAAAGTCTATTATTAAAGAGAAAATGCATAAAGACCCCATTCAATTTGTCATGAAAAATTATTTACACACCTAAAATTTACCGGTGTCCTAACACTCTACTATGATTAAAATAATTGTATTTATTTACTCCCTCCTAAGCCTTGGTCAGGCGCGCGTCTTAGACAACGCAATTGAGCACGTCTTAGACAACGCAATTGAGCGCGTCTTTGCTCTATTTTAATCGTTAAAAACCCCAAAAAAGAAAAAAATTAAACTTTTATCTTCAATATAACCCCCAACCAACAGTAAAATCCATTCTTCCCCAATATTTTACCAAATCCAATTGAAGAACCTTAATTTCTTCTTCATCTAAATTCTGCCGAATTTGCATCAAATTGCTCTTTGAAGTTTTGATATTTGAAAGCAAAGGTTAATATTTCTCCTTCAAACATACTAATGTTTCACAGATAATTCAACTTCAATGTTTGAGCTTGATTCTTCAAAGAACTTCGGCTTCGAACAGGCCTTCTTCCAACTCGTCAGGAATTTTAAATAACAATGAAATCGAAGTATTTTGTAACCGGTCACTTCAATTTTGTTCGGGTAAATCGATTTTGGCGAGGCAAGAAGAATTTTCAATGGCTGGGCATTAGAGATCTTCAATTTGGGAATTTTTAACTGATGGGTGAATAAGGCTCGTTTAGAGACTGTTATTTTTATTTACTAGACATTTTGAATTGAGAAAAAAATCAAAGTTTGACCAGAATCAACATCAAAAAGAGCTGAGTTTTCATGAAATATTTATGAAGAGAAAAGTGACCATAGAAAGATTTTGGTTCTTTGGAAGAACAGAGGAGCCCCAGACCCCACCTGTTGGGATCAAACTGGGTTTGTTGTTGTTGTTGTTGGAAGAACAGAGGAGGTCTAAGTGATCTGTATATTCCATTACGCCCATAACCAGATTTTTCCATTGAATTGAACACTGTTTTTTTCTGGTTTTTATATAATGTTTTTTTCTAAATTTTCAGTGAGGAATGAATTGGTATTTGGAATTCTTGAATTAAGGAGAAAAGACAGGAAGATGACAAGGAAATATATAATGTGATATGAAAATTAGATAGAGGAAAGACAGTTTGTTGAGTGCAGTCCATGTTAATTACGTGGCTTACTAATGAAGCGTGTGTTTCCCATTCAAATTAATATTGCTGGGCCAGGGCTTAGGAGAGAGTAAATAAATACAATTGTTTTAATAATAGTGGGGTGTTAGGATACCCGTAAAATTTAGGTGTGTAAATAATTTTTCATGACAAGTTGAATGGGGTCTTTATGCATTTTCTCATTATTAAATGGATTAGTAGCACACTAATTAAAACAAGAAGAGCGTGTAAGTAGCACACTAATTAAAACAAGAAGAGTGTATGTATGTATGTGTGTGTTACTTCCCGAGCCTCTTTATATGGTTACACCAATAATTCTTTACATGTCATTTTTCAAAACAACTTGCCTTCAACTTTTTTTTTGTTGCTTATTCTGGTTACACTAACGTATTTTTCTTTTTCTTTTCTTTTTTTTTTTACAAAAAATGTTCCTCTCAAAATACCATATATATATATATATATATATATATATATATATATATATATATATATATATATATACGGTCGAAATAGATTTTAAACTTACGGGGTGTAACAACTACATTGATATTACCAAGTTGTAGATGTCAAAATATCACCAACTTACAGAAAATCCCAAAGAAACCAACTTACAGATCAAAGTTATTGAGAAAATTTTGATAAAATTGTAGATTTAGAAATATCACCGTATAGATAGATAGAATGTTATACGGCATAGATACAAGTAAAATATTCAAAGAAAGATGTGGTTCCTAATAACTATTTCGTTGCCATCGATGTTCGCACTCTTGAAGCCATTTGGTCTTTCACAATGATATTCATATTTACCCTTAAAACGGATAACAATTAAATTTGTATGCGATTTAAAGGATATGTAGTTTAATAAACACAAATGATCAAAGAATAGTAATAATTGATTTGAAATGAGATAAACGATCAAACCTATGTGGCGAAGTAATTAAGCCATGTGTTAAGCTTAAATGCTAACGGTTGGTTTCAGTAGAGCCTTGAGATAAAGCTCGGATCCAACTAACTGAGTGAATAACTAAAGAACACTTAGTTAATTGCTGAAAGCCAAAGTAAATTTTATTGCCTTGATATGTGTGTCAAAAAACAAAGGGGCCCTCTTCTTTGAACAAAGGTTTATATAGTGTAGGAATCAAACACATAAACATGGAAAGTCATCATTCAAATATTAGAAAGGAAAGCACTCAAAATCAGTAAGGAAAGAGAGAAAACTTCAAAACCCTAATTTTAGGTAAAGTACACAAATCGACAAAACTAAAAGGTAAAGAAAAATCACATGTTACATAGAATAAGATGAACATAGACAGGAATACTATTTACAATCAAAGAATCGAACCAAATTTGGTTCGATTTAAAAGAATCTGAAACCCTAATTTTAGGGTAAGTAAAAATCGACAGAGAAGAACAAACTTACACATAATAGGAGGCATATAGACGAGATAACATTTAAAATCACAGGATCGAACCATATTTGGTTAGATCTAAAAGAGATCTGAAACCCTAATTTTTAGAGTAAGTAAGAATCACAAAGTTACACGGAGATTCATAGAGATTCATACCATAAAAGAACAAGAACGAACACATACGGAAAAGGTCAAGGAATTGAACCAGATTTGGTTCGAAGTTGAAGAGATCCGCTTGCCATGTTTAGGCAAGCAACTAGGTAACACCATAGACGAGTAACCAGTAGTGAGAGGAGGTCATAAGGTAAGTGAATCAATGATTGATTCCATTTTTGAGTCGGAATCAAAGAGGATTAGAGGTTACAGCGCTAGGGTTTGTAGAGATGAAGAGAGCGCTTGAGAGAGTTTAGGTGCAGCGGATTGTAGAGAATGGTTTAGGGTTAGGGGGTTTGGGTATAGTTAAAAGGTTTAGGTTAGTTGTAGGCCGTTGATCTCAGAGATCAACAGCCGGGATTTTAAAGAGGGGCTGGGGCGGGTTAATTAAACGGGTTACAGGTTGGGTTATTGGGTTAGGGGTCGTTGGTTTGGACTAGAGTATTGGGCTGGTGTATTGGGTAGTTTAGGTCCAAAAATAGGTTTAGAATTAGGGTAGTTTTTAAATACCCAATGCTTTAATAAATAAATAATTTATAAAAGCAATTAATAAATAAAAAATATTGTTTGTGCACTAAAATAATTAAAAATAATTACTCAATATTATAAAAATATAAAAAATGTATTTATACATTAATAAGGGCTATTATTGTAAAGATGTGCAATTTAGCCTTAAAGTACAAATGTAATTACAAAAATGCACTGAAAAATATTTAAACTTTATGTGGATATAAATAAAAAATTTAGATAATTAAATTATCATAAAAATAATTTAAAGTGTAATTATTGTATGTTTATATATAATAAAAATGCAAGAATAAATTGGTTTAAAGCCTTTAAAAATTATAAAAAATTATGAAAAATATTTATGTATGCTTATAAATCAAATGATGATGCCTATGCCCTATTTTGAAAGTATATGTATATATTTAAAATATGAGAGAAAAATTGGGTATCAAGAGCTGCTCCTCTTTATCTGGGAATGATGGAAGAGTTATCGGTTAAAGAAATGATGACCGATTTGACTGAATAGGGTGATTTTAGAAATAGAGGCCAAACTCCGATTTTTGAGTTGCCTACATATCCCTGGTTTTACAGGAATCAGACCGTGTGTAGTTCTAGATCCAAAGGTGAACGAAACTGACGAAGTTTTTATAGGAATGGTTATACGTTTCGGAAAAGGTTCTTTCGGGAAGGATAGTATCCAATGGATTTATGTGGAGTTATGAATATGAATCTGAAACGTAACGGATGTGCGATAGAGCAAGTATCTGAATAGCCATAGAGTGAGAAATGGGAATTAATGACGGTCAATTGTGTTTAAAACATTTGTAGAGTGCGAACGTTATGAATGGAAATCGGAGCGAAGATCGCTCCCGTTTGAAGAACAGTTACTTCTTGAGTTACCTGCAAAACTTAAAACACGATGGATCCAAATATATATGGATTATTGAGAATTTAAACATGATGCAAATTCCCTTTTGACCATGGAGATTGTCTTTGGACGGTGAGGATAATGTCCTTAGATCATGACGTCCTGGGCCATGAATAGCATTATAAGGGATTCGCAAGCAATGAAATGATGTTCTCGAGCCATGAAAATGGTGCCTCTGAACTATGCTGCCTTTGAATAATGATGTGCGATATTGAGAGATCCTCCGACCGTGGCATGGTATCATCAGGCTATGATGATGACGCCTTCGGACTATGACACCTTTGGATAAGATGGCGATGTTTCAGCCCATGAAATGCAAGGACATGATGCTGGGTCATATAAGGAGCGAAGCAAGACAAACTTAGTATTTCATAAGATTGGGATAGAGCTTAGCCCCGGGAAGGCAAAATAGTGCCAGATTTCAAGTAGCATAGCATTCAGTATTAGGCAAGGAAAGGCAGAGCTTAGCCTTATGCAGTTGGGGAGGCAATGCTTAGCCTCATGCAAGAAAGGGAGACAGTGCTTAGTCTCATGCAATGAAAGGCAATGCTTAGCCTTATGCAGTTGAGGAGTCAAGGCTTAGCCTCATGCAAGAAGAGGAGACAAGGCTTAGTCTCATGCAATTGAGGAGGCAATGCTTAGCCTCATATAAGGAAAAGGAGACAATGCTTAGTCTCATGCAATGAAAGGCAATGCTTAGCCTTATGTAGTTGAGGAGGCAAGACTTAGCCTCATGCAAAAAGAGGAGACATGGCTTAGTCTCATGCAATAAAAGGCAATGCTTAGCCTTATGCAGTTGAGGAGGCAGGGCTTAGCCTCATGCAAGAAGAGGAGACAGGTCTTAGTCTCATGTAATGAAAGGCAGTGCTTAGCCTTATGGAGACAATGCTTAGTCTCAATGCAAGGGAAGACAGTGCTTATCCTTATGCAATTAAGGAGGCAGGGCTTAGCCTCATGCAAAATGGGGACGATACTTAGTCTCATGCAGAAAAGACAATGAGTGATAACAGAGTGTTTCTTATATGGAGGCATATTTGCGTTCGACAGCTTTGTCACTATGAAGATAGTGATTTTGATATGTGTATACTTGTGAATACTCCTGTTATGTTCATTATGCCTGCATCCAAAGAAAAATCGTGAGTTTTGCGGTGAAGGTCGGTTCGTGCCTTCGCCTGCTTGCTTTGCTCTGCTTTACTCTAGAGATCTTGTTCGAGTTACCCTGGGTAACATCTGGCTACCATAGAAATAAAGTTTTCGAAAAATATGCATACATTTGATAAATATGGTTGTTTAAAAACATAGTAGTATGTAATATCAAGTAAATTAGATTAACTAATGACTGTGGCACTTTTAGAGACATTGCTGCTTCTTTGTACTAGAATTTCTAGAGTCCTCCTCAAAATTCTGCCCCAGTTTAATAAGCGATTCTTTGGCCATTCTGCATATGATGAAGTTGGCTGGACTTGCTCCGGATTTTTGAGGGTCCTCCTCAAAATTTTGCCCCAGTTTCTGACAATGGGGAAAATGAAATTTTTATTAAGATGTGACCGAACCCATAGGGCTGCCTACATATCCCCTCTTAAACGGGAATCAGGTCAAGCATAGTTCAGTTACATCAAATAAAGAATATAAATAATCTAAACATAGTATCTCTTGACTGCGTCTGAATTGATAGGCTTCGGCCAAATTTCTCCATCCATTTTTGCAAGTATGAGTGCTCCTTCTGTTAGTACCCTGTGAACCATGTAGGGCCCTGGCCAATTAGGTGAGAATTTTCCTTTGGCCTCGTCATGATGCAGAAAGATCCGCTTCAGCACCAGCTGCCCCGGTGCAAACTATCTAGGTTTGACCCTTTTGTTGAAAGCTCTGGACATTCTGTTCTGATAAAGTTGACCATGGTATACCGCATTCATTCTTTTTTCATCAATAAGAGCTAATTATTCGTAGCAGCTTCTTATCCATTCTGCATCACTGAGTTCAGCTTCTTGTATAATTCTTAAGGAAGGAATTTCGACCTCGGTGGGTAGGACAACTTCAGTATCGTAGACCAACATTTAGGGAGTTGCTCTATTTAAATCCTAATAGTCGACACATACTCTGACCTTCCCATCCTTCTTCGAAACTGGCACGATGTTAGCCAACCAGGTAGGATATTCAACCACTCTGAGAACTTTAGCTTTGATCTGCTTGGTGACTTCCTCTTTTATTTTCAGACTCATATCTGGCTTGAACTTTCTGAGTTTTTGCTTTACAGGTAGACACATCGGATTGGTAGGTAGTTTACGAGCCATTATAGACGTGCTCAAACCAGTCATATCATTATAAGACCATGCAAAAACATCTTCGTATTCTTTCAGGAAACGAGTGTACTTTTCTTTCTCTGATGGTGATAGATGAATGCTTATGCGAGTTTCTTTGATTGTTTTAGAATCTCCCAAATTGACTATCTCGGTTTCGTCCAAATTTGACTTAGGCTTGTTCTCAACATTCTTCACCTTTCTGACAATTTCCTCAGGGATTATATCTTCTTCTTCTTCTATTTCCTCTGAATCACTATCCTTATGTTGCGTTGTCTCATTACATGTTACGGTTGTTAGTTCATCAAGATAAGTAATAATAATATTATAGAAAGAAAATGTAAAGGATAATAATAAATACTAAAATAGCAATGCATTAGATAAATCTTGAAACGTTAAAACAAGTATGGCTCGATGACTCGAGCAATTATTTCAAAACAAAATGCGTCTAAAATAAAATACTGAAAGCGTCTTAAATGCTAAAAAATTGCTTTTAAAAATAGATCATGCTAATTGCTAGGCTACCCAGGAACTCGACGGGCCCGGGACGGTGCAGCAGTCCAGTTCTTGAGAATAGCTCCTTTTCCCATGGTCTGAATTGTAAGGTCTTCCTCCTCCTCCTCCTCCTCTTCCTCAACTATTGCATAGCAATCCATGTCTTCATCATCCAGAAATAGATTCCTTAGGCTAGATAAAGCCTCATCTTCTTCAGATCCCAATATCACGTCAGCCTGTTAAAATGTCTGGTGCAAATGCGGTATTAGATGTTCAAGAGGGTAATAGGGACCATGACATGGCGGCGACCAATCATTGTACTCCTGCCAGGTGTATTGATATCCAAGTCTAAAGGTTGTACCGTGATGCTTTGGTTGTATTGGTTTAGTGATACCCTGGAGATTCTTGCGGAGACCTTTGCCGGGTTCATACCCTGTCCATAACAATATACTTTCAATCTTATTGCTCCACCATTTGTCTTTCTCAATTGCATTGACGCGCTTGATACGATGGTACTTTTCTCTACCCAACTTCCTTCTGTTCTTATCAACCGAAACAATTTGATTGGTGTAAATAGGGTTACTCCCATCCCCGTGGATGATTACTTCCTGATAATTCCATTCGAACTTCACGTCTTGGTGTAGCGTAGAGGCTACGACCCCAACAACATGTATCCAAGGTCTTCCCAACATCGGATTATATGTGGAGGATATGTCCAATACTTGAAACTCAACATCAAACCAAGTTGGGCCCATCTACAAACATAGGTTGATTTCCCCGATCGTGGCCCTTTGGGACCCATTGAATGCTTTCACATTCATAGTTCCTGCTCGTATCTCATGCAAACCTTTACCCAACCTCTTCAAAATAGTCAATGAACAAATGTTGAGGCTCGAACCCCATCTATTAGGACTCTGGCTATGAATTTATCCTTAAATTGTACTGTGATGTGTAGTGCCCTGTTGTGACTCAGTCCTTCTGGTGGCAACTCGTCTTCGTGAAAAATGATCTTGTATCTTTCCAACACTTGTCCTACCATGTTGGCCATTTCTCCGCTAGTGATGTTGTTGGGTACGTAAGTTTCATTTAATACTTTCATCAATGTGTTCCTATGCGTCTCAAAATTCTGTAGTAGTGATAGAATGGATATTTGAGCAGGGTTTTGTTCAGATGATCAACCATATAATATTCCCTTGCTTGCACCTTTCTCCAAAGATCATCCGAGCCTATTTTAATGATAGGCTTCTTGGGTTTCTTTACTTGTTCCTCCCAAATGCTTAGGTGTGTAAACCTTACCAGTCTTGGTTATGCCTTGTGCGACACATGTTTCTTCCAGTTTCCCTTTACCTTTTCTTCTCGCCTCTGCAGCATAGTCCCATGGTATAACATTGGAATTAAAGGATAACGTGGGTGCTACCGTCATAGTGAAGGGTGTGGTTACTTCCACCTCAAATGGAGTTGGCGTATCTGTGGGTGTTGTTACTTCAAACGGAGTTGGTGTGGCTACTTCAACCTCAATTGGCGACTGAATCTGCACTATAATAGGTGTGAGAGTGACTGGAGGTATTTTGGGTTCATCTTCACGAATGAGTCCAATTAATCCTTCTGGATCCCATTCTTCATCAGTTTTAATCACATTTACCCCTTCGCCTCTGTGGTCCGGGAGGGGATTGTTACGCATATTTGGTGCAGTCTCTTTTGCTTGTTAACCTTGGTATCAATCAACGTTTGGATCTTATCCTTTAAAGTGCGACATTCATCAATAGTATGTCCCTTCATGCCCGAGTGATAGGCACATGTCTTGTTCAGATTAACCCACTAGGAAGAGTTTTCCATAGTAAAAGTGGGAATGGGGGTGACATAACCGGCAGCCTTCAATATTTCATACAACTGATCGATGAGTTCAGAAATAAGAGTGTATTGTCTAGGTGGTCTGCGGTCGAAATTTGGTCTGGGTTTCTGGTAGTTTTGGCAGGCTGGTAGTGGTAAGTGGTAATATGCAGATTATGTGTTATAAGTATGGTAGGTGGCGGTGGGTTGTTGGTATTTGGGAGGTGAGGGCCGATATGTGGGTGGTGGTGTTTGGTATGTGATGGGAGATTTCGGACCCTGGGCTACTGCACCAACTTCTTTCTTCTTAGAGATTCCTCCTGACTGCAAGGCTTTGTTTGTAGTTTGGAGTGCCTCAAAGTTTGTCACCATTCTGCTTTTAATTCCCCCTTCTATTCTTTCTCCTAATTTGATGATGTCAGAGAACTTATGGTTTTCAATAACTATCAATATTTCATAGTATTGTGGATCTTGAGCTCTGACGAATAACTTATTCGTCTGTTTTTCTTCCAACGCTGGCCTTACCTTTGCGACTTCTAACCTCCATCGAGTAGCATACTCGCAAAAACTTTCTGTTGGCTTCTTCTTATGATTCTAAATGTAGAAGATGTTTGGTGTATTTTTCTATATTGAACCTGAACTGATCCATAAAATATGATGCCATGCTCACCTAGTTAACCCATTTCTTCTGGTTTTGATTGATGTACCAAGACAGGTCTCTGATGAGGCTCCTCATGAACAACTTCATGAGGATTCTTTCGTCTTAACCAACCCCTACGAGCTTGTCACAGTATGTTCTTAAATGTACCTTCGGATCACCTGTCCCGTCAAAAATCTCAAACTTAGGAGGTTTGTCACCCTCTGGTAGTTCTTGATGAGCAGGTCCTTCTCGGCGGATTCGGGTATGTATAAGGTCTGTTGTGAAGTGTGAGGTAAGGTTTCTATGTATATAGGGTTGCTTTAATGGACTCCAGGAATTTGGGCATAGTGGTTGTCGTTGGTTGAGTTTTGAGAATCAGGGGTAGGTTGTGGTGCATTTTGAGGAGTATGGTAGGTAGTGGTTTGTGGATATGGGTTGGATGATGATGATGTTTTGGAGGAGTCGGTACTGGTGGAGGATTGGGATTTTGAGGAGGTTGTTACACCGCATATTTTCGTACGTGAAAATACGCGATGAGTAAATTCGTAAAGGAGAAAGGGTAAGCAAATCAAAGAAAATAAATCTCATCGAAATTTGACATTTTGGAATAAAATACTGCCCGAGCTAAAATATCCGGTATTTATGGACTAGTACCATACAAGGTACCACATGACCATGAAAGTGAGGTGTATAAAGTGTGTTAAAAGTGAGTAGTATTATACATAATTTAAGATAATTCTTAATTATGTAGGTAATGAGCTAATTATTGAATTAGTGGGGGATTAATAAGTTGATTAAGGAGAAGGGGTGAAAATTTGGATAAGGTTTAGTATAGTAACGTGGAAGCAAAGGAATAAAAGAAGTGTGACTCAAAAGTAACTATGATATGTGGCAATTCTTAAAGAAAGTGAGTCATTTCCTAATCTCTTAAAAGGCTTCCAGCAAAGGAATATATTAACGTTATTGACAAAGACTTTCATCCAAGAATATAGTAACATTATGGACAAAGACTTTCATCCAAGAATATAGTAACATTATGGACAAAGACTTTCATCCAAGAATATGGTAATGTTATTGGCAAAGACATTCTGCCAAGGAATATATATTAACGCTATTGACAGAGATTTTCCGCCAAGGAACGTAGCAACGCTATTGAGAAAGTGTTTTAGCCAAGATTATCTTTGCATAGCAAAGTTATTGCTTCAGGCATTTCATACGGATTTTCCCTACTCCGATCTTGCTGTTTTGTTGCAATTAACGAGTGTTAGAGGAATTGTCAAGAAAATCGACTCAGGTATGTTAAGGCTATCCCTTCTTTCTTTTTGGCAAGATCTATACGACACGAACGAAACATGAAAATGAACAACTTCCATAAATGACTCTATTCATAGTAGTTTAGGAGTGCCTATGTTCATGAATTCCCTTGTATCTTGTTATTCTATCATCTGTTCACGGGTCTCAGAAAATACGTAAGTTGAAAAAAGGTTTACTTCATGATATTACTCAAAGGTATAATGTCTTATGCCATTCCAAGAGATTTTATTGACGTACTTATCATGCATTGTATTCATTTACATGGACCCATGGCCAGATGGCATTATATACACGTATATATGTATATTATATGTATATGAGATATGGAAAAAGGTTACGGCATTATATAGTCACCATCACATGATTAGCTGGTACACGTTGATGATTTGCCCACAATGGTCGAAATGATATGATTGGATGCCCTCATAGGCTTGATGATATTATGAACGCATATACCTATGCATGGCATGGCATTTATACGCATATGCATGACATTATGAAAGTGAAATGATTCACAGAGCTATGCAGACATACATGTCGAGTCTTTTACTCCATGTTTCTCTCATGTCTATTATTTACTGATTTTCATTCCTTACATACACGGTACATTATTTGTACTGACGTCCCTTTTTCCTGGGACACTGCGTTTCATGCTCGCAGGTCCCGATAGACAGGTCGAGAGCCCTCCAGGTAGGCTTTCAGCTCAGTGGAAAATGTTTGTGCGCTCCATTTGCTTCGGAGTTGCTTGTTTGGTTAGTATAATTTAGACGTGTATTGTTTGGTATAGTGGGACTCTGTCCCGACCTTTATGAAAAGTATGTATTCTTATAGGCTTGTAGACAAATGTCATGTACGTAAAAGATTGTATGGCCTTGTCGGCCTATATTCAGTGTACGAGTGGTTATTTTGGTCTTATAGGCCCGTATGTCTAATGTCTAAGTTGGTATTACATGTTGTATTCCACTTATCTCATGGCAGCCTTCCGGCTCAGTTATCTATGATAGTATGACATGAAAGGATATGTTATATTGGTACTCGGTTGAGCAAGGTACCGGGTGCCCGTCGCGCCCCATCTGTTTGGGTGGTAAAAAAAATGGTATTAGAGCAGTTCTGTCCTAGGGAGTCTACAAGCCATGTCTAGTAGAGTCTTGTTTATAGGTGTGTTGTGCACCATACTTATAAGTAGGAGGCTACAAGGCATTTAGGAATGTCACTATTTCTTCTTACTCTAGATCATGTGGTAGAGCTCAGTTGTAAGAACTCAATTTCCTAAACTCTATCTTATTCATAATAAAACAATGCCTTTATCCAAAAAATAGTTGGTAAGAGATATAGATGTGGAAGAGTTGAGTTAGAGGAACTCAATTTTTGCATTATGCTTATGATGAGTAAATGTAAGGTCTCCAATAGAACAGGTGGGTATTAAGACGTGTTAGATTCTTGTTAAGGAGACCTAAGGCATGAGTATCTATCCACCCATGTGGTGAAAAGCAACGATATAATCACAAGGTACAAGTTTCAACAAGTAAAAGAAGCACGGTGAAGAATGGTACAAGGTACCCAGTTAGTAAAGATGAACATTATCTTCAATTCAGGAAGTGAGATATAAACATCTTGAATTACTTTCAATAATAGAATAGATATATAGAATTGGCCACACCCATCTAATTTATGCCCTTTGGGGCTAATAGAAGTAGTATACGAGAAAGACGGATATCAGGATCCGGCTAGGGTTAGAGTGACCCAAAATGGTGGATGAATTATTTGCGTTAGTTGATATTTCTGAAGGATATTGCAAAGGTGCTAATAGATCTCCTTGTGAGATGCCTAGATGGTGCACCCTAAAATAGTATAGCCATATGTGAGTACTACAATGGTAGGCACTGGAAGCCTTGAAGGGATTAAAATTATCTTAGTATAGCTCCCGTCCCTAATAGAGAGAGAATGTTAGGCAACTCAAAGGGCCAATGGATGGAGCAAGGGAATCTAAAAGCAAAGGAATGTCTTGTTTGAGTTTTCAGAATAAAGTGATAAACATAGATGTTAGCGGGAAATAAGAAAAGAGTTAATGAAACATTATAAGTAAGATATGATACATGGATGTCAAAAAGGTTACAATATTACAAAGTATATAGTCAAGTGAAGGAAAAAGCGAGAAGTGACAGGCCTTGAGACAACTAAAGAATATATGCCATAAAGTCATATCCTCATTTCGAGAGATGAGTTCGCGACTCCAACGCGACTACCAGAAGGAAAAGTTATACCCAGAATGATAGAAATCAGTATGGATTGGTGAACAAGATAAACTAAACATGAATTAGGGACTGAGTGGTTTGATAATTGTCGACATCATAAGAATTTCAGATTGCGTTCTGGTGATAATAGAATGGATAACAGAAGAAGATTCATGAGAAATTCAGAGAATGGTTATTTAGGAAGACGTTTTCCTAAAGCAAGCAATGCGAGTAAAGTTAAACTTTGGGGACTATGTGTGACAGCTACACTAAGTGTCACCCTCGTGGGTAAGGGAATTTTTTTATTACCCTTGGTATAGAAGGATTGCCGCAAGTTAAGTAAGAGTCATCGATGATGTGAAAATACGCCAACGATGAAGAGGAAAAACATCTATAGGAATCCTCGTTGATCCAACTCTTAGTACTCCCCTAAAGGGGAAATATGGGGTGATGTGGCATTAAGTCAGAATTAAGTGGTTCTAGTGACTATGGAGTGGTAAAGGAAGAATGCAAAAAAATAAATAAAAAAGAAATGAGATTACACTTATCCAAATCCTACAGATATGCTACGATTCCAGAATATTATGTAAGTACGAATTCAATGAAAGAAAGAAAGGTTTCATGCCCCGAATATTATTGATAAATAAGAAGCCGGTGCGAGAGGTAAGTTAGATAAAGGAAATAACCCAAAAAAGATTACGCGGAATATTGATATGAAAATGGACCAATGATTAGTTAGCAGTTGATTCAGGAAGAGCCTAGTTATGGCTAAACAGGAGGTTACAGATAAATAAACAAATCATGCAAGATAAGCGTAGTGAGCCCTAACATAGGGAATTCAGTCTCATAGATATGACATCGTACCCTTGAGAAATATTCAGATAGGAGTTGGGGTAGTTAAAGGTACCGTATGAATTTTACGGGAATAAAAGAGAGTTCCACTGGGAAGACAATCAAAATATCAGTTTAGAAGAAGCCGTACAAGCATAAGGGCATAGAGCTAAGTAACTACAGATAATTATATGCAAGAAAGGACATCAAAAGGTCCGTCGAGTATATGATGTAATAAGCTCACAACTTTACAAGAGTCAGAGGGTCCTCCCTAAGTACTATAGTGAATGACTAGGTGAAAAAGTAAGGATGGAAGCTTTAACCTAAGCTAGGTGACCTAAGGAGGAAATGGTCTTATAACACCGTCTCACAACACATTGTATGCATTCCATAAGAAAATGACACCTACCGTGGCTAATAAACGGGAAGAAAAATCAGAAGTGATATTTAAGATCGTATGAGTTCTATGGAATTCCAATATGCATGGGCATCAAGATAAGCTAAGTATGCACACAAAAAGAGGCAGAAAGACTAGGAAAAGTAATTGTTTATGTTTGAAGAAAGCTGAGATGGAACAAAAAGAATTATTCGATTCATGATCCAGAGTTAGTTACGTTATGAATGCACTTAAGAGTTTGGATTTTTATACATGCAACATATATAGCCGTAGAAGATTACGGTATAAGTTAAAAAAAGAATTGAGCCCAGGTCATAGACGAATGATTGAATTATTAAAGAATTGTATCATGGATATTCCTCAGCGCCCATGAAAGGCTAAACGTAATAACTAATACCATGAACCACAGATCGGAAGGTAGCTTAAGCCTACATAAAGGCTGATTAGAAGGAGGAAACTAAAGAGTTACATCAACGAAGTAAATCAGGAATCTGATTATTGGGCCCAAAAAATTGTAGAAATGGTGATTGAGAACATTACAGGATCACTCTTAATATCAGAGGTACCAAAGGGATAGTACAACAACCATATTCTATAACGACCCTACGATAAAGCCGGTAGTACCAGCCTCATAAGAAGTCAGTACGAAGCTCCCACCAGATTGTGTATGCACCAGAGGTGCAAGTATAATAGAACTTCAAGTTATGGAATTATACCTATGTGGAAGGGAGGTCGTGAAAGAGATAAAAGATACGATGCGAGATTTTAAGGTAAGTAGGGTAAAGGTGAACAACGTACAAGATACTCAAAGTCAGAAGATCATGAATAGTCCATGCTTCGGATAGACGGCTAGAAGCACTAGGATTCAATATCCAGGAATGATAGCAGCATCGTCAGTGGCGTACCTTCCAGCCTATGGTTTCTAAGTATCAAGAGATCTAGTCAAGAGAGTAAAGAAGAGTTAGAGACGATATGATGTCTAGCTTGATGTTCCAGAATAACACAAGGAAATCTATGGTGCAAGCAAGTTGAAGGAAGGCTGCGAATAGTATAAATAGATATGTATAGGTCGCAAGCTAAAGTATAGTAAAGCGACAAAATTTTATGACACGAGTAAGAACGAGAAAGGACGAGTGAGAAGGTGACGAGAATGGATAAGTCCTCGGGATTAAGCCCATGGAAACAATAGCACTAATGGTTTCTCTAAAATATAGAAAGTTCAATATAGCCTAAATGAACTCAAAGGAGTCTAAGACTAATAATATCTAGAAAAAATAGAATGTTGCTCTGGTGGTGGAGTGAGGGTGTGCTTGTGATCGATAAAGGATGATGTTTGGGCTTTCGACTGAGTAATGATTTGAAGAGGATTTCATGGATTGTACGGAATTAAAAACATAAGGTGAATAACATTGGATTGCTATAAAATACGATTATTGAAGTATAGTATTGCCCCTAAGTGGATCAGGAAAATCACTTCAAATATTCCTCGATACAGCATAAGACCTAGTGGCAATGTGTTACGTAAGAAGTTTCAAGTTATCAATGGAAGATTGTAGATCAACATTGAGGTGAATCGACAATGAATGGATAAAAGATACAAAGTACGATATAAGATTAGACCATCATTCTTAAGATGAACAATAATAAAGAAGTGTTAAAAGACTTAGCTTTATGCATATAGGATAAGCAACAAGAGTAACCTGAAGTTTGGTTGCAAACCTCAGTAACAATAAATCAAAGTAAGAGTTATGGTATATTATGGCCTACTTAGATATAGTAAAGCTAATGACGCACAGAGGGACAACTTAACATAATTTTGTATATGTTCACAAAGTGAGGCATACATATTGGTTAAGAGCTGGAGGAAAGAGTAAAGAAGCGTCGCATAGGCGCACATACAAAGTTAGAGTCGTACATGCTGCATGATAGAAGGTAGCAACAGTTACAAAATTGGAAGGATTCTGACCACGAGTCGTGGTGTGAGAAAGAGGCCTAAAGGAGTAAATGCCCTGGCCATTGGATTTATTCACAGAACGGTTGCCTAGATGGCAAAGAGAGTACTAAAGTATTCGAAAGACAAAAGTTATGTAAATGATAGGTGCATCAGTCAACATTCGAGGACGAATGTTCCAAAGGGGGGAATGATGTTACACCCTATGTTTTCGTACGTGAAAATATGCCATAAATAAATTGATAGAATCTCGGAAATGAGATGTTGCATCCCTCATTTTTCATACGATAAAGTTTCGTCGTAAGTTAATCGATGTAAGTTCGGGAATGGGATTATTTTGAGATTATAAGCATTATCCTATTTTAAACACGCGATGAGTAAATTCGTAAAGGAGAAAGGGTAAGCAAATTAAAGAAAATAAATCTCATCGAAGTTTTACATTTTGGGATAAAATACGGCCCGAGCTAAAATACCCGGTATTTATGGACTAGTACCATACAAGGTACCACATGACCATAATAGTGAGGTGTATAAAGTGTGTTAAAAGTGAGTAGTATTATAAATAAATTTGAGATAATTCTTAATTATGTAGGTAATGGGCTAATTATTGAATAAGTGGGGGATTAATAAGTTGATTAAGGAGAATGGGTGAAAATTTGGATAAGGTTTAGTATAGTAATGTGGCAACAAAGGAATTAAAGAAGTGTGACTCAAAAGTAACTATGATATGTGGCAATTCTTAAAGAAAGTGAGTTATTTCCTAATCTCTTAAAAGGCTTCTAGCAAAGGAATATATTAACATTATTGACAAAGACTTTCATCTAAGAATATAGTAATATTATGGACAAAGACTTTCATCCAAAAATGTGGTAACGCTATTGGCAAAGACATTCTGCCAAGGAATATATATTAACGCTATTGACAGAGAGTTTCCGCCAAGGAACGTAGCAACGTTATTGAGAAAGAGTTTTAGCCAAGATTATCTTTGCATAGCAAAGTTATTGCTTCGGGCATTTCATACGGATTTTTCCCTACTTTGATCTTGCCGTCACATGTTTTGTTGCAATTAACGAGTGTTAGAGGGATTGTCAAAAAAATAGACTCAGGTATGTTAAGGCTATTCCTTTTTTCTTTTTGGCATGATCTATACGACATGAACGAGACGAGAAAATGCACAACTTCCATAAATGACTCTATTCATAAAAGTATTAGGAGTGCCTATGTTCTTGAATTCCCTTGTATCTTGTTATTCTATCATCTGTTCATGGGTCTCAGAAAATACATAAGTTGAAAAAGGTTTACTTCATGATATTACTCAAAGGCATAATGGTCTTATGACATCCCAAGAGATTTATTGACGTACTTATCATGCATTGCATTCATTTACATGGAACCATGACCAGATGGCGTTATATACATGTATATATGTATATTATATATATATATATATATATAGGATATGGGAAAAAGTTACGACATTATATACGCACCGCCACCTGATCAACTGGTATACATTGATGATTTACCTACAATGGCCGAAATGATATGATAAGATGCCCTCAAAGGCTTGATGATGTTATGAACGCATATACCTATGCATGGTATGACATTTATATGCATATGAATGACATTATGAAAGTGAAATGATTCACAGAGCTATGCAGACATACATGTCGAGTTTTTTACTCCATGTTTCTCTCATGTCTATTATTTACTGATTTTCATTCCTTACATACTCGGTACATTATTTGTGCTGACGTCCCTTTTGCCTAGGGACGTTGCGTTTCATGTTCGCAGATCCCGATAGACAAGTCGAGAGCCCTCCAGGTAGGCTATCAGCTCAGCAGAAGATGTTGGTGCGCTCCATTTGCTTCGGAGTTTCTTGTTTGGTTAGTATGATTTAGACGTGTATTGTTTGGTATGGCGGGACTCTGTCCTGACCTTTATGAAAATTACGTATTCTTAGAGGCCTGTAGACAAATGTCATGTACGTAAAAGATTGTATGGCCTTGTCGGCCTATATTCAGTGTACTAGTGGTTATTTTAGTCTTATAGGCCCGTATGTCTTATGTATAAGTTGGTATTACATGTTGTATTCCACTTATCTCACGACAGCCTTCCGGCTCAGTTATCTATGATAGTATGACATGAAATGATACATTATGTTGGTACTCGGTTGATTAAGGTACCAGGTACCTGTCACGCTCCATCGGTTTGGGTCGTGATAGAGGTGTGGCATATTGGTGAGTTGCTGGAGGATTTTGTTGGTTTTGTGTGTTTTGGGGAGGTGCTGGGGTTTTGATGTTTTGTTGGTTGCCGTTGGCGACGTTCAGGGTAAGGAAAAGGTTTGCCAAATTCCGGACTTGCTCAAGTTCCCCTTGTAACGCTAATATCTTTTGTTCCAACCGTAAAACCAAGTCATTCTACGTTGGAGTGCTTCGACCATATTATGTTTTGACATTCTCTTCATGCGTAGCATTGTCTTTCCTAATATTGCTTATATCATCCATTCTGGCTTTTCCTTTGTTTTTATGATCACTTTGAGGAAGAGGAGGTGGATGACCTCTAGATCTGGTATGATATGCTGATGATTGAGGCCGCTACTATGTTCTGGGATGAAAAAAAGCCATTTTCCATTTTGGGGACATATAAATGACTCCCCTTTTGGAAGAAATAGAAGGTTTCATTAGGCTCCCGTGGGATAATCCTGGTTTGTTTCTACCGAAAAACCGCACTCCTCGAGGTTTCTTAAAAATGATGGGTTTCAGGAAAAATGATGATTTAGTATGTTTGAAGAAGTCTTATATACCATTCAACTTCCTCTATGAGCGTTATGGTCACATCAAGACCGCCTTTACCATGATGAGTTCGCCATCACATCTTTGGGTTGCACTCACCGTCGAGTTTTTGTGTTCATTATCTGTTTTCTGGGGATGCTGGTATTTCCAATACAAGGAGAAAGGATCCACACCCGTCTAGATATAGTCACTAAGGCTTTGATGGAAGGGATTGAGGGGCAAACTTACACCATTGTCCCTATGAGTTTAGTTGATATGTACCAGGCTTTAGACTGTTGCAAGAAAGAGTATAGGCACTTCGAGAGCTGTAATATGTTGCTGCAAATATGGTTGTTGGAACACCTTGAGAGGGGAGAATACCGTCAAGAATTTCCGCGACGACCATGGAATGACCACATAGCATATCATCATCTGAAGAGAATGACTTTTATCCATATAGGTTTGCGCAACCGGAAACGCTGTGAGTTGGGCACACTTCTTCAGAAATCTAACTGATGACAAAGTACATTGGATGTTCGAATGGTTCCCTAACAGTGAATTCATCATCAGGTCGAGAGATACTCATCATCTAGTGTTAATCAGATTAAGAGGGATCTATCCTTATTCTCATATCAGGGTTATGAGACAAGCTAGGAGAAAACAGGTTATACCACAAGTTTCCAAAATGGTTCAGTACAAGGGAGACTTCCAGGGGAACGCCATTCCATTTAAGTTTGAGGCATAACACATGTGGCATCAAAAGGTCATTGTGGAGAAAGATACCATCGAGCCAAATTGGTATCATGCCGGTCATGTGCACTTCTATTTGTCATGGTTGGTAGATGATATTGTGAGGGATGTCAAGCTAGGGATTAATCTGAATAATAGGGTTGTAGACGACGTTACTAAAGCACAAGTCAAATACAAGATGTTGTGCAAAAGAGTATTCGAATCTGAAGCCAGGCATTTGGAACAACATAAAGAGGATATGGAAGCAATCAACGAGTAGAGAGAAATCGCTATTAAGTCGACAGAGAGGTTGGAATATTTGGAGCAGGGGTTGATGGAGCTTGAAGGGAAGATGAGAAATAGGGTTACAGGCTGTTAAAACATGGATGGCAATGAAGGAGGGCTCCTAGCAAGGGCATATCTTCTATTGGACATGCGCGACCTGGGGAATCTGATCGATGGGGCAAAGAAGTCCAAGCATGGAGAAGGTATAGATTAGGAGTTATGTTTTACTTGATTTCCAGACTCGTTTTAGGCTTTGGTTGTAATAAGGCAAATGCTATTAGTAATTCTTTATAATTATTGTCATTTTAGTAGAGATTTGGTTCATTCGTATTAATGAAATGACATAGTTATTGGCATCGATTTTCTCCAAATTTATATGTCGCTTAGGCCTACCTCGGTCACAATGAGGTCCCCAAACTAGGACGCAAATTTTAAATTCTGCAATATGTGTTAAAATACCGCAAATATCCCTTTAAAACTCCTCACTAACTTGTTTACCTTTTGTTTTTCTTCTTTTCTTTATTTGTTTATTCTCATCCCCTAAGGGCGTTGTTTGGTTGCAGGTCTAACATAAAAGGTAAATTCCCGAGGACTCTTATCACATGGTTTTTGTCACTTGGCGCGAGGTTTTCCCACCAATCCAGCAGCAAAGGTGGGATGTTCTGAACTGTGCCGAACCTGGGGAATTCGTGCCTCATTTCTACAAAACAAATAGAGTTAGCCCTTCCCTCCCTCCATATTTGGCTATTTACACCTTAATGATCAACATATTGGCATGTTTTCTCCAAATAATGCACAGATCGTGATTGTGTCCATTGGGATTATGAAAATCCCGACAAACTTTGGACAAGGCTTGTCTTAGTGAGTTATTACGCGGACAACGTTATAACATGATGCATACACAGTTGATATTAGAATGGGGTTTCTAGAAGAGTCTAGACTGGTACCCTCAAGCGGACAACTTGAGAAGGAAAGACACAGAACCGTTGACTGCACCATTGATCAACTAGCTTTATCGCAAATAAGCCTTTCCAAATTTAAAGGCTGATTTAGGAAGAGCGCAGACACTCATCAAATGCCACTATGGTATTAATACGCACGAGTGGAATATGATGTAGAGCATGCTTTATACAAAGATAAAACAATACGTTGTCAAGTATTTTTGCATGTTGAAAGTAGTAAATGCAACATTGAATGAAACATAAAGACATAAAAAGAAAGAAAAACAAGGAAGAAGTTAGTACGCACAATGTGGAAACAGTAACAAAGTAAACAAGAGAGTGAGGGTGGGGAGAGACATGATGTAGAAATTCTAAAAAACGTCCAATGGAAAGCGCATGTTATGACCAAATTAAGCAGAGATTCGCATGTGAGTGCAAATAAAGGGAAAACGGGGAAAATGGTGTATAGGTAGCAAATAAAAGGGAACGAGATTGGGATATTCATGTAATAGCAAAGATAATAAAGACATGCTTATCAGAGA
The DNA here is from genome assembly GCF_000715075.1 of Nicotiana tabacum. Classification (NCBI taxonomy): domain Eukaryota; kingdom Viridiplantae; phylum Streptophyta; class Magnoliopsida; order Solanales; family Solanaceae; genus Nicotiana; species Nicotiana tabacum. The sequence goes on from NC_134080.1 coordinate 87,067,452, forward strand.
AGACTAATTCATATAAACTAAGTTCACTTATGGTAAGAACCTAAGAATCCCCAGCAGAGACGTCATGCCTTCGCACCCCTTTTTATCGCGAAATCGGGTTTCAACACATGACAACTCTTTTAAGGAATGGTGTTAAACGAGAGAGTCTCCACCTAATGGGTTTCAGGTGTGTTAGGGCACTTATTTTGCAGATAACTCTGTTTGACTAGTTTGCATTATCAAAGATCGGGTAAGGCCTTAAAATTACCTCGAAGAGAAGGTGTTAGGCACTCTTCGAGGTCCACAACTATGGGTCCTATCCGAACTCAATTATATGAATTAGTCTAGACGATCAAGTATAGGAAAACAAGGAATTTGGGAAGTTTATTAGTAAATACAAGTAATTGATTTAAAGACAAGATGGGGGTCCTAAATTTCTTAGACTAAAGGATCACCCTTTACAACATAAATAATACTTCGCAACTCCCTCAAGATGGGGTGTTACTCATATTATTCAGTGGGCACAGACTATCATCTCCTACTACCCGATTACTATCTTTAAGTTGTTACCTAAAGCACACTAGTTGGTTCTAAACCGTACCCTATATATGCACTACCCGTCCCATGCCTATGGTCCAGGAGGCTTTGGACCTCTATTTAGGTAGTTCTAGACCTCAACTAAGGCAGCTCAAAAATGACAAAACTAATCGACATGTAAAATAGGTTGGACTTCATATAAAAGCAATTAAGGGCTCAAGTTAGCCTCCATACTTTGATAACGAATGAGCGCAAACACATTGAGCATTTGATAGTTGTAGATTTTAAACTAATTAAAGTTATTGAATCCTATAGGCATGATCTCTATGCGATTTTGGATTTTAATACATGCCACAATTTCAGATGTAAAGTCCTTCCCTTTAATATGATTTCTAAAAGCCTACATAGTTGCCTGCTGATTACAAGAATAAGAGATTAAAACCTATAGGCATAATGTCTAGGTGATTCACGCAGTAACTAACAATGGTGATCACAGGAGTATGTTCAGAATTACTTAGTCGAGTCCTATGGGCATGGTTTCTAATAGTGATAATTAGCACAGTGTTGAAAACTCTTTAAAGAAATGAGCAGGACAATAATTAAGACTGATTTTAGACCCTATAGACAGGATTTCTATAATCATAATTAAAACTGGTTTTAGATCCTATAGGCATGATTTCTATAATTAAAACTGATTTAAGATCCTATAGGCATGATATCTAAATCATAAAATAGGTAGTGTGTAAGTTAAAAGAAACCTATACGCATATTGAGATATTAATCATTCAATATCCTATAGGCATGATTTCAACAGGTGAAAGCAGAACACATTTGAACCAAATTAAGAACCTATAGGAAGGATTTCTAACACATGATAATTGAACATGTTTGAGCACAATGACACATTCTGAGCAAAATAGAATATCTATAGGCAGGATTTCTACCCATTTCGATGCAAGTGTAAGATAAAACCCTTTCCCTAATTTTACTAATACCCCAGAATGTTATTACAAGAATTATTACAGACCCAAAATGAATAGAGTAAGTTACAGAAATAAATAACTATTGGGAGCCTACAACATGCCCAAAGATACACTCCGCCAGGCCAGGCCTTCATTTCCATGGCTCACAATAGCCCAAGAATTACATCCTCATGGACATAAGGCAGCCATAAATTAAGTGATTCACCCGGTAGGTATAAAACATAGCTGAGCATGGAGAACCAAGGCCCTAGTGTGTCAGAGTTACCAAGGACTTCAAGAACCCAGGACAATGCTCACACTAGGAGGTCAACGGACAGAACCTAAGTAGCCTTGGCCTTCAGCTGGATAAGAATAAGAACTCAAAGGGACCAAACAGTAAAGGAATAGAATGAGGGTAAGGGACACCACTAAAGGACAGAACCAAATTGAACATACAAAAACAGATAACAGACATGCTAGGATTTAAGACAGACTTAACCAATTTTTTGAAAATGAGTTCAATCACATAATGCACATGTCAATAAACAAACTGCAAGATAGTCTCACAGTAGGAAAAAAAGAAGAGAGTTTTCCATTAAAAATCATGAAAAAATACAAAAAATACCATGCATTGCATATAGGTTTGGTTTTACATTTTTTGGAATTAATTAGTAACTATTTCTTTATTAAAAATGAAAATAACAAAAAATAGCTCATTTTACACCTTTTAATTTTTAGCTTATTAATTTTTTCTTTTCAAGTTAGGACTAAATAATTTTTATTGTGATTAGTTTAATTTTGCAATTTAGATAATTTAGGATTTTAATTCTAGGATTTCATTAATTAAATTTTTTTTTAAAAAAAAAGAGAAAAGGAAGAAAAGGGAATTTAAGAATAAAAGGTTGTTGGGCCAAAATTGTGGAAGCCCAAACCATTCTTCATCCCAAACCCATTCCAAAATCTGAACTTAAAACTATCCAATTACCCGTCCCACGCCTAGACCCACGCCCGACCCACCTGTGACCCGCCCCACTCCCCTTTAATACATAAACCATGTTATAACATCTTCCCCCAAACTAAACCCTAAACCTAGAGACTCAAACAGCGCCCATCTCACATGCCCGGTTCTGCCTTGCTTCAACTCACCAAATCACACCCAAAATTGGGCGTTTCAACTCGCCAAGCTTGCTGCCCCCTCCCCAAATCGAATGGAAATAAGGAAAATGGGGAGCGTTGGATTGATTTTGATTTGATTCACTCCCTCTATTTGTCCATTTTTTCATCAAAAGAGGGATAAAATTTCAGATTAGGGGAAGATATTTTTTTTGAAGATTTTTTGGAGAAGAGGGCAGAAGGTTCGAGAAGTTTGAAGGCCTATATAAGAAGGGTGATATTTTCAGAAAAGGGGGATTTTCCGGAGAGGATTTTAGAGAGATTTCGGAAGAAAAATTAAAATTAGGGTTCGAAATTTTCTTCTTCCTTTCTATTGTTCTTTTTTATTTCTGGTATCAGAACAGAGGAACAACATTACTGAGTGTCTATTATTTCATTTTGATGTCGATTATTGTCTAAACTTTCGAAATCTCTAGAGTCTATCTTTTCATTTCGATTCTGGATTTTTGGATAAAAATGGAAGTCATTTGAGAAGTTCGAGTCTGTTGTTGCTCGAGGGTTGATTTTCAGTTGCTGGTTGTTTTTTTTGGTCGATTTTAGTGTTGTGACTAATTCAGTTTTTAATTCCAGGTTCATTTTTTTCCTCTCCTTTATTTCTGTTGTGAAGCAAGTCATGGACGAATTGTAAAATAACTAAGTTTAAGATAACAACTGAAGTTCTATGTTCAATAGGCGTGCTATGGATTCTGATTCTTCTTAATGATATGTTTATACTATTTGTTTTCTAAATTAAATGGTTGGTTTCTGTTTGGATAAAAATGTGAATGTAAAAATTAGAAAATTAACCGGCTCATAAGGTTTTCATTTACAAGTTTCTGTTCCTTCACTACTTTACTAGCATGGTTTTGAGTAGTTTTTCTAGTTGAAGAAAATATGAGAGCTGGGGGTTTAATTGAGTTATATATTACTCGACTCTATGTTATGAATCTAGTTGAAATTGTTAATTCCTTAAAGATTCAGTAGTGTTAAAGTTTATGTGACCAGTTTTGTTTGATTTCACAGTATTCTGTGTTGTTTTGCTGACTTCGTCGTATTGAAATGAAGGCTTACTAGTGCGAATTGAAGTGTTTTAAGCTGGGGTCAAGTTTTCTACAAAATTGATTGGTCTTTGTTTATCTGTTGTTCCTTTAAGCTGCTCATAGCTATTGTTGTTTAATGGCAGATCTCTTTTTGGTATGTGATTAGTTTTATTTTTCAGCAGTTAGACTGACTGATTCTCAAAGCTGATTCATACAAATTTTCTTGTCTCCATGGTTTAGTTTTGGACAGCTTTCCCTTTGTTAAGTTTGTGTATGAGTCGGGTGCATAATTTGTCGAAACATTAACCTGAGTAATTCTAGTTCCTGGTGTCTGTTTCTCCATTAAACCTTGATATTATTCTGCCTTTAGAATTTCAACTTGAGTAATAATATTAATAACAAGCTAGAGTTGTAGTAACAAAGTTTGAGGATGGTAGTGTTTAAGTTTAATACTTTATTATGAATTGCGTGGTCATGACGTTGTTGGCTCTTGTTCACCATGAAGTTCCACGAATTGCCTGATTTAGGTGAAAACTAATTGATATATGCTGCCAAAGTTCTAAGCAAAGAAATTGCTTTAGTTGTAAAGATAATCGTTCATTATGTTTAAAGGTTCGTGATATGTTTTCAACGTAATGTATTTCTAAGAAATCAAGGCGGCAGTGGGCATGGGAATATCATTATTGCTCCCATCATATTTGGACTCACATTATTTCCTCATTGCCTTTCCTCTCTTTGTTTGCTTGTTTGATGTATTTGTTTGGATGAGCGCTTCTGGGGCGTCAAGCTAGCCTCGCATGATTAATTTGACCTCCAAGGTTTGTTGGGCCGTGGGAAGTGGGGAAGACCAAAGCCTATTAGTGATTAATTTACTCCCGCCCTTTAAGATATGAGCATGAATTTTATGCTAGTAAAAGTGCTCCATAAGCACAATTGCCTTTCTTTAAATAAGTGGAGGTGCGCTATCCAATCACGTAGCCCATGGCCCTCACAAATATTATGATTAGTTATTAGAAATGAACATTTATAGAAAAGCCTATAGGCACGTTTAAAATACTATTGTGATTCTGTACACGTTCGCGTGACGTAATTACAATTCTAAAAATCAATTCGGAGTATGCGTTCGCGCAACTTTGATCTAACTTTTTTAATAATAAAATTGTTTTTAATAGGCCGCTAAATTAAAATTAGTTCATATGATCCGAGGTGTGCCATCCACAAGTTAATCATTCATGGCCCTCGTTTTAAACTTATGATCTAGATATAAAAACGACAAATGTTCGTAGTTTGCTTTAGGCCTGTTTAATATATCATTGTGATTGTGGACACGTTCGCGTGACATGATTATGATTTCTAAAAACAAACTCGGAGTATGCGTTCGCGCAACTTTGGCCAAACTTTCTTAATAATAATAAAACGTTATTAGTTGTGGACACGATCGCATGACATAAATTTTGACGCGCCAAACAAATGTGTACACGTACGCGTGACCCGTTTCAAGATAATTTCTTAATTAAAAGAGGCAAATGCACTTAGGTTCTAAAATCAGTAATCAAACAATTTAATAAGCCAAGTATGATCAAAGCGACCGTGCTAGATCCACGGAACTCGAGAGTGCCTAACACCTTCTCCGGGTTAATAGAATTCCTTACCCGGATTTCTGTGTTCGCAGACCTTAAATAGAGTCAATTTCCTTGATTTGGAATTTTTAACCGGTGACTTGGGACACCATAAATTATCCCAAGTGGAAACTCTGATTTTAATTTAAATAATCCCGCTTCGATTGTCACTTAAATTTGATAAAACTCCCTTATATCCCTCACCGGGGTGTAGGAAAAAGTAGGTGTGACAGCTTTGGCGACTCTGCCGGGGAACGAACCCGGAATCTCTGGTTCAGGGTTCAAGAGCTCGAGCTTGTTAATATGATTTTTACTTGGCTTCATTTATTGTTAATATTACTGTATTCTGTGAACCTTTTGTGCTAAATGCTATCTATTTACCGCTTTAATATTGTTTGAATTGTATATAACTGTCTTCTTATGCCACCCGTCTAAGTCTTCTGAAAATGGTGCACACGTTCGCGTGACCCGCTTTTTCTGTAGAAGTTATACCAAATAAGAACAGGGCTGGGCCAGCAACAAGGCCGAGTAGACTTCAGTGCTCCCGGTACGTTGCTCCTTCTTCGGCTCGAGTTGTCTGCTAGGGTAAGCCAGGTCTAGAACACAACCCCAGGATTTAAACCTAGAAAAATACAGCCTCATGCCGAATCTCTAGTAGGAACGTTTGTTTGCATCATATGCATTTAACTTAGGGGACTCAACACAGGGGTTGGGTCCGTCTAGGACAGGTGTACCCAAAATAATAGACCATCTTGATGCATCCTATGTGTTATGTGAACATTTATTTGATTCGGCCTGCATGCTGACCGACTAAGGAAAAATAAAGCAAAAGAAAAAACAAGAGTGATGTAGAGAAGGAAATAAAACCCGATTCTAAAAAAATCCCTGGTATTTGGAAATGTCACAAAACTTCCAAAAAAAATTTCAAAAAAAGAGGAAAAGAAAGAGAGTCATTTCAAAAGAGTCAATACTGTGTCCTTTTCAAATGTGTCAAAACTGGCCAAACTACGCAGGTCTGATTCTCACCAGATGTGGGATATGTAGGCAACCTACATAAGGTTCGGCCTTATTTTTTCGAAAAAAAAAAGAAAAAAAAGAGAGTAAATGGTCAAATAAATGTAGTTTGGGGTTTTGGTAAAAATAAGCCGATCCAGCTTCGGTAATGTCTTAAGCCGTTCTTGTTGAGATAGCCTTAGAGTATCTTCAGTTGTCGAAGGGCTATTTTCGTAAAAGAACGGACAAGTCTGTCGGTAAAGTGTCATTTTTCCTTAAAGTAGTTCTCCCCGGCCTCAAAGTTTATTTGGAATTGCGAAGGGGCCACGTTTGCAAAAATGACCATTTTTGCTAAAATTAGCATATAGGGGAAGGAATCATGGTCCGTTGATTTTTCTTCTAGAAATTGAAAAAACTTGTTTTACAAAAAGGATCCACCGGAGTCAAACCTAACCTTAATCTCCCACAGGTACAAATGAACACTGCTCAGAACCCATCAGAAGTGGTCATAGAATAGGCTCAGTTGCGGTTGAGTATGTGGTGGAATGATCTAGATGAAGATGGTCAGAAGTGGGTGAAAAAACAGTTGGGTGCCCTTATAAACAGTTTGTAAATCAAACCACAGGAAGATCTAATCAAGGCTTTGGTAATTTTTTGGGACCCTATCCATAATGTTTTTCGTTTCTCGGACTTTGAGATCATCCCTACTTTGGAGGAAATGGCTGGGTATATTGAGTTTGACCGAGATCTGAGGAAACAACAACTTATATTTCCAAGGGCTCCTTCGGTGCAAAAATTCTTTGACCTCCTGAATATCAGTAAACAGATGAAGAAGGTCCATGTAAGCAAAGGGTGTTGTTCTTTCCACTTCTTGTACTTCAGGTTCGGGCACTCAGCTGGGTTCGAAACGCATGAAAAGGGTTTGAGAAACAAACAAGATAAGGGCCTTTGGCAAATTCATCGTCGGTTCACTTTTATTGTGGCATTTTTGGGATCATGGTCTTTCCAAATGCGGAAGGGACAGTGGATACTCGTATAGTCGGAATTGCACAAATACTTACTACCAAGGAAGATCACACACTTGTCCCATTAGTGCTGGCAGACATTTATCGGGCATTGACATTGTGCAAAGCCGGGGCTCAATTCTTTGAAGGTTGCAATATTCTTCTACAAATGTGGTTGATCGAGCATCTCCACCATCACCCCAAATTCATGAGTTATGGTTCAAGCCCGGATAACTTCATTAAGAGTTATGAGGAAAGGGTGAAAGACTACAACGTGCCAGAAGGGTTTGAAGCCTAGGTCTCCCACTTGAAAGCTCTCAAAGCAAGTCAGAGTGGACTATAAGATGGCTCCCAATGACAGAAGCCATATACATGATGGCTACCAAGGGCTACCTGAGATTGATGGGTGTGAGGAGTATCCAGCCATATGCACCGCAGAGGGTCTTAAGGCAGTTAAGAAGATATTAGATTGTTCCCGAAGATGAAGATCTAACCACCCAAGTCATTGAGCTGCATCCAGAAGCTGCATTGCCCGAGACTTTAGTTCAGCGGGATTGGAATAGCTGCTGGTATCTGAAAAATGGCACCCAGGTACCAGATGTTGCAAAGGGGAATTAGAACCAAATTATGCCGCATGGTTTGAGAAAAGGTCTTGTGTAAACAACGAACTAGAGCCTGAGCCCGAGCCCAAGCCCGAGAGGCCTGCCAAGAGATATCATGTTCAAGATTTTGATGATAAAATCCAAGAAAGGTTGGCTTGGGGAGAAAATGAGAAAAAATATCAAACCGTAATTCACACCTTGGAAGAGAAGTTGAGAAACATGGAATTCAAAAATGATCTCCAAGCACAAGAAGCTGAAGGTGAAAGAATAAAGTTGACCAAAAAAATGAGGTTCTCCGAGCCCAAGTTCGAAAAATGAGAATAGCAGCTAAGAACCCAGGCAGAAGCAAAAAGGATGAAAAGCTCATCTACAGCCTTACAACACAAAAAGTACGTGACTATGAGGATGATTTGCAAAAGACTAAATCTGAGCTAGCAAATGCCTAAGCCAAGTTAGCTAAGAATGTAGAGGGACAAGCCAGTTTCGTTCGGCAACTGAAGGATAAGTATGACAAATGAATGGTGAGTATAAATAAAAAGGTCAATGTCCTTGAGAATGAGATGACCAAGTAGGCAAGAGATGTCAAAGCAGAAAGGGAGCACTGCTATGCCCTGATGGCACAGTTAGAGAAAGACCTGCAGCAGCTTCATAGCAAAATCATACAGCCGAACAAATTTTGGATGCCAGATTTCAGCAAATCAGACAGTTGCTACAGGAGAAGGGTATTATCAGGGAAAGGGTTAGGAGAATTGCGGACAACATTGTGATGAAGTGCAATGAGTGTGAAGACATGATCAAGTCCATGTTCTTCGCTTCAGTTATGATTTTTGTCCGGTAAATCATGGATGACTTGTTTCGCCTCCAAGAAGATATGGCGCAAAGGCCCACAGTAAGGCCAACTAGAGCAGTAGTTGAGGCACTTGTGTATTCTTAATTTTGTTTGTTCGAGTCTGTATGTTGTTAGTTCATTTTCGAGTCTGTATTGTCAGTTTCTTCTAAGTTTGTTAGTTCATTTTCGAGTCTGTATTGTCAGCTTTCTTTTGAAGTTTGTTGGTCCACTCATCAAGTCTGTCAGTCTTTATGTTTAAATTTGTAGGAGAAGTCGTCGTAATCAAGATGTTTTCTTTTATTTTATGAAATTTGAAAACCCCAAAAATGTTTTTTGTTTTTTTATTTTATTTCACACATTGTCCCAGAACTACGCTTGTTCTGATTCATGCGGCGTCATGATACGTAGGCAATCCCCATAGAATTCGATCATAACTGTGAAATGAAAAGGAAAAAAAAGAAAACAAGAAAACTGTGGGAAAGAAATAATCGCAAAACAAGAGAGGAAAAATGAGAGAATAAAAGGATAAAACAATAATCAACCAAATAAAAGCAGGAATTAAAAAAAAAGAGGAAGAAATTGCAAAATGAAATTAGTGAAAGCCGGGATGAAGCAAGCGGCCGTTCAAATTCATAATAGAAATGGTTAACTTTTTAGGTGCATTGCATCCTCAACGTGCGGTTACCTATCTGCTAAGCTCTTAATTGCTAACAAGTTTGCTTGTTGTCATCAAGTCCGTACAACACCAGGTCCAAAGACAAGTTGATCATGGCCAGCCAAGAACTGGATGCAAGTGTTATTGATCCGTCAAGGGAAGGGGAAGAGTCTGATGTTAATCTGAAAGAGGAGCTACATAAGTTGAAACACCAAATGGAAGAGATGTATTAGGAATGGATGAAAGGGCACCCACCACCATCATACCCCGCCAACCCGGCTTTCGTCCCGCCACTAGCTCAATCCTAAGAACCCCCCACTGTTGATTCATCTCCAGGCTTTCCCCATTACCACCACTACCAAGGCACCACTTCCCAAACCCCACAAGCACCACCACCCAAACCAATCCCATACCCCTCTCCACCAGCTACCCCTGTTTTCATGGCACCCCCGCCCGCTACACTCTATAGATCCTCCAGTGAGCCCTTATTACATAACCAAGATAACCAATACTATCCCCCTGAACCTACTTTCAAGGCCCCAGATCATTACTCCTGCACTCCTCGTTTTGACCTCCCTGTCGAGACTGAGAAACCACCTAAAAACCCAGATTAGAAAGAGATGTTCAGGAAGGTAAGAAGTTTGGAACAATCGTTCAGAAACATGCAGGGATTGGGAGGCCAGGTGAGCGTAGCCTACAAGGATTTGTGTCTATTTCCTGATGTTCAGTTGCCTATGGGGTTTAAGATGCCGAAGTTTGATCTGTATGACGGGCACGGAGACCCGGTGGCCCGTTTAAGGAGATTCTGCAGTAAAATGAGAGGAGCTGGTGGGAAAGATGAGTTGTTGATGGCATACTTTAGCCAGAGTCTGAGTGGCGCGGCATTGGAGTGGTACACTCGTCAGGATCATAGCAGATGGTATACCTGGGATGATTTAGCCCAAGCATTCGCTCGTCATTTCCAGTACAACATCGAGATTGTCCCAGATCGTTTGTCTCTGACTAAGATTGAGAAGAAGCCTAGTGAAAGTTTCAGAGAATATGGTTTTCGCTGGAGAGAACAAGCGGCAAGAGTCAACCCTCCGATGGAGGAGAGCGAAATAGTGGAGTACTTTCTGCAGGCTCTGGAGCCTACTTATTTTGTCCATCTGATATCGGCCATAGGCAAGTCTTTCAACGAGGTAGTGAAAATGGGTGGCATGGTGGAAGAAGGTCTTAAATCAAGCAAAATCATGAGCTACTTGACCATCAAAGCAACTACCCAAGCCATTCAAAATGGTACTAGAGGAGTGATCAGAAAGAAAAAGGAAGAAGATGTGGCAACAATTGATTCAGGATCATGGTTTGGACCGAGGGGCCCGTCACACCATTATACCCAGCCTCGATCCCATCACCGAACCTACACCCAAACCCCATATAATCCACCCTAACACTACTTCCCATCACCAGACCCTCAGATTTCTGTCCACCATGCCCAAACATATACTCAACCTCCTGCCTACTCACAATGGCGTGCCCCAGCCCCACAAAATACCTACCTAGCTCCACAAAATGGTTACCCACCCCTACGAGCCTACCGAAACCCTGTCGGCCCAGGTTTCCGACCCAACCAGCGTTCAAAAATGAGAGGCTGCAGCGAAAGAAAACTTTCACCCCGTTGAGGGAGTCTTATACCAGTTTAATCCATAGATTGAGGCAATTAGATATGCTGAGGCCAATTGAGTCGAAATTGCCAAACCCTCCTCCAAAAAATCTTGATTACTCCGTGAGCTGTGAATATTGTTCTGGTACTCCGGGGCATGATACGGAGAAGTGTTGGCACTTGAAAAATGCCATCCAGGAGTTCACCGACACAAACCAGATTGAAGTCTAAACCCCAGAGGCACCCAACATCAACTAGAACCCATTGCCAACCCATGAAGAAACAAACATGATCGAGATATTACACAAGGAAGAGGAACCCAAGAAGCCCTCACAATCCATCATGATGATTCGGTCTAATGAGGTCAAGCCAGTCAAAAAACCAACGGTTGAAAGATTAGTGAACAAGTTGAGCATGACAAACGGTGAGCCGTCTGTGGTAGTTAAGAAAGGATCCCCAAGTGATGATGTAGCAAAGCAATATAATCCAAAAGTGGTCATGCCAGGGTTGGTGAGTAAGCCTATCATAATTGTAGAGGGTGCCCATATGGACCCTGTCATCATCAAGCCTGTAATCCAGTTGCTGGTAGTCAAAACCAAGGCTATCCCATGGAACTATGAACGGGTGATAGTGACCTATAAGGTAAAGGAAGTAAAAGAAGAAGTCAATGAGGCCCAGGGATTAACTCGTTCGGGAAGATGCTTTGCCCCGGAAGAGTTAAGGAAAGCTAAAACATCCAGAGATAACCTAGTTCTAGTAAAGAAAGCAGTCACTGAAGAAGAAGCGGAGGAGTTTTTGAGAAAAATGAAGGTACAAGATTACTCCATTGTGGAGCAGTTGAGAAAGACGCCCACTTAGATTTCCTTGTCGTCATTGTTGATCCATTCAGATGAGCATCGTCGGGCCCTGATGAAAATTCTGAACGAAGTTCATGTCCCAGACAAAATTTCAGTGAACCATCTGGAGAAGATCACCAACAAAATATTTGAGGTGAATAGTGTCACCTTCTCTGATGATGAGTTACTTGTGGAAGGTACTTAACACAACAAAGCTATCTATCTTACGGTAAAATGTGAAGATTCTATGGTCACCAGGGTGTTAGTTGATAATGGTTCTAGTGCAAACATCTGCCCTCTCTCTACTCTAAACAAGTTAAAAGTTGATGATGAGAGGATTCACAAAAACAACATTGCGTCCGAGGTTTTGACGGTGGAGGAAAAGACTCGGTCTTAAATTAACAATAGGACCGGTGGAAGTCACCATGGAGTTCCAAGTACTGGACGTAGTCGTCTCTTACAATTTGATGTTAGGTCAGCCCTGGATACATGCCTCCAAAGCAGTCCTATCCACGTTGCACCAGATGGTCAAGTTCAAGTGGGATAAGCAGGATATCGTCGTGCATGGTGAGGAGAATTTGTGTGCTCACAAGGATGCCTCCGTCCTGTTCATTGAGGCTGAAGATGACAAAGGGCCTTGGGTTTATCAAGTTTTTGAAACAGTGCCAGTCGAGAAGGTTCCAGAAGGGAAATGTATTCCAACTCCAAAGATAGCCTCTACATGCGTCATGGTGGCCTATGAAATGCTGAAAAATGGTTTTATGCCAAGTAAAGGTTTAGGTATCACCGTTGTGGGAACATACTGCTATTGAGTCATGCCTTTTGGTTTGAAAAATGCTGGGGCAACTTACATGAGGGCAATGACTACCATATTCCATGACATGATACACAAGAAGATTGAGGTTTATGTGGATGATGTGATCATAAAATCCAGGAAGCAGTCTGACCACATCAGAGATTTGAGGAAGTTTTTCCAAAGGCTCCGCATGTACAATCTCAAGCTCAACCTTACAAAGTATGCATTTGGTGTTCCATCTGGGAAACTATTGGGGTTCATAGTCAGTTGGTGAGGCATTGAGTTGGATCTGTCAAAGATCAAAGCTATCCAAGAATTGCCACCGCCAAAGAACAAGACTTAGGTGATGAGTCTACTAGGGAGGCTGAACTACATCAGCAGGTTTATTGCTCAGCTCACGACAACTTGTGAGCCGATCTTTAAGCTACTAAAGAAGGATGACGCGGTCAAATGGACTGAAGAGTGCCAGGAAGCATTTGATAAGATCAAAGAGTATTTATCGGACCCACCTGTGTTGGTCCCGCCGGAACCTGGGAGGCCTTTGATTCTTTATTTGATAGTCTTGGATAATTCATTTGGTTGTGTATTGGATCAACATGACATCACTGGCAGGAAAGAGCAGGCCATCTACTATCTCAGCAAGAAGTTCACATCTTATGAGGTTAAGTATACTCCCTTTGAAAAGACATGTTGCGCCCTGACTTGGGTAGCACAGAAGTTGAAGCATTATATGTCGTCTTACACTACTTACCTCATTTCTCGCCTGGATCCTTTGAAGTACATCTTTCAGAAGCCTATGCCCACAGGGAGACTTGCAAAGTGGCAGATTTTGCTCACAGAGTTCAACATTATCTATGTGCTCGGACCGCGATGAAAGCCCAAGCATTGGCCAATCATTTGGCCGAGAACCCGATTGATGAAGAATATGAACAATTGAGAACTTATTTTCCCGATGAGGAGGTGATGCATATTGATGAGGTGGAGCAGGTTGAAAAACCAGGTTGGAAACTTTTCTTTGACGGGGCCGCTAACATGAAAGGTGTTGGAATAGGGGCCGTGCTTATTTCCAAGACAGGGCACCACTACCCTGTCACACCTCAGCTTCGTTTCTATTGCACCAACAACATGGCAGAATACGAAGCATACATTTTGGGTTTAAGATTAGTAGTGGACATGTGAGTCCAGGAAGTGCTAGTTTGGGAGATTCAAATTTGTTAGTACACCAGATCCAAGGAGAATGGGAGACACGGGATTTAAAACTCATACCGTATCGACAATGTTTGCATGATCTTTGTCAATAGTTTTGATCAATAGAGTTCAGGCATATTCCAAGGATCCATAACGAAGTTGCCAATGCTTTGGCTACCTTGGCGTCAATGTTGCACCACCCGGATAAAGCATATGTCGTCCCTCTGCATATTCAAGTTTGTGATCAGCATGCCTACTATAATATGGTTGAGGAAGAACTTGATGGTGAACCGGGGTTCCATGACATTAGGGAGTATATCAGGATGGGGGTATATCCGGTACAAGCCACAAATGATCAAAAGAGAACACTTCGGTGTTTGGCTAGTGGATTTTTCTTGAGCGGGGGAGTCTTGTACAAAAGAACTCCAGATCTTGGCCTTTTAAGGTGCATCGATGCTAAGCAAGCCATGACTATCATGACCAAGGTACATTCTGGAGTTTGTGGGCCGCATATGAGCGGGAATGTTCTAGCAAAGAAGATTCTTCGAGCAGGGTATTATTGGCTCACCATGGAACGAGATTGCATCAGCTTTGTGCGTAAGTGTCATCAATGCGAGGTACACAGAGACTTGATTCATGCTCCACCATCTAAGTTGCACACAATGTCCGCATCATGGCCTTTTGTTGCTTGGGGAATGAATGTCATTAGACCAATTGAGCCCGCGGCATCAAACGGGCACAGGTTCATTCTGGTGGCCATTGACTATTTCACCAAGAGTGTTAAAGCTCAAACTTTCAAATCTGTGACCAAGAAGGCAGTGGTCGATTTTTGTTCATTCAAATATCATTTTTCGGTTCGGAATCCCAAAGGTGGTCATCACAGATAACAGTGCTAATCTTAAATGCTATCTGATGAAAGAAGTATGTCAAAAGTTTAAGATTACGCATCAAAATTCCACCCCGTACTGCCTCAAGGCGAATGGAGCAGTCGAGGCAGCCAACAAGAACATAAAGAAGATACTTCGGAAAATGGTGCAAGTTTCCAGGCAATGGCATGAGAAGTTGCCCTTTGCTCTGTTGGGTTACCGCACTACTGTTCGCACTTCAGTAGGTGCAACTCCTTATTTATTGGTATATGGCACTGAAGCAGTGATACCCGCGGAGGTTGAAATTCCATCCCTTCGGATTGTTGCCAAAGCCGAAATTGATGATGATGAGTGGGTCAAAACCCGTCTGGAGCAATTGAGTTTGATTGATGAGAAAAGATTGGCAGCAGTGTGTCATGGCCAGTTGTATCAAAAGAGAATGGCAAGAGCATATAACAAGAAGGTGCATCCGCGAAAATTTGAAGTGGGTCAGCAAGTATTGAAACGCATCCTTCCACATCAGGCCGAAGCAAAAGGCAAGTTCGCCCCAAATTGGCAGGGGCCATTCATTGTAACAAGAGTGTTGTCCAATGGTGCTTTATATTTAACAAATATAGAAGGCAAATGTGTAGATATGGCTATCAATTCTGATGTAGTCAAAATATACTATGTATGATTTCTTTAGTTTGTCTAAATTGTTGTTTGAACTTGGCATATTTTGAAGATTGGAATGACAAAGGCATTTTATTCTGCTATCTAAATACTTTATCCCTTTATACCCCTTTGAGCCTTATTTATTTCCTTTCATACCCCTATTTTGGAATCAGTAGCAAAATTCAGAAACACGAACGCAAAAGTTAAGTAAAGAGAAAAAGAAGAGAAAAAGAGAAAGAAAAATGGAAAAGGGGTAAAGAAAAAAAAAGAGAAAAGTACAAAAAACAAAGCAATTCCTATGACATGAACTACGTTCGACCTGATTCCTTTTAAGGATACGTAGGCAGCCTCACGGTTCGGTCCCATCAAAATAAAATTCAAAAGTCCCCAAGTAAAGAAACTGGGGCAGAAAGTTGTGGTTGTTGTAAGAGATCTAATTCCAAAAGTTGTAATTCTGAACCCATTCAAGCTATTTTTGAGCCTTTGTGATATCCTCTCTTTCTAACCCTATCCAAAAGCCCACATTATGGCCCAAATAAAGACCTTCCAATCAGTCTTCGAGAGATGCCAAGTCGATCAAGTAGAGGTGCGATTCATATCAAGTGCAACACTCTGATCTAAGTAGGAAAAATGAAAAATGAGAGAGTCTTATTAGTGAAAACCCTCACGGGCACTGTAAGGCGATAGAAAGTTGAGGTAAAATTAGAAAAAAATGAGAGAGTCTTATTAGTAAAAACCCTCACGGGCACCGTAAGGCGACTGTGAGTTGAGAGATGAATAAATGAGAGAGGTTTGCTGGTGAAAACCCCTTTAGGGCACCGCAAGCCGAACAAGGTTGTTGACTTTGCAAAGGAATCAGATTATAGGAACCCTAGACATAAAGTGTGAATACTGAAATAGGATTGACTGAATGGACTAGGATGATTACTCTGAAGTGCATGTCATGACCATTGATGCCAGCAACTTCACTCAGATAAGTCATTTTTCCCTTTCCTCCTTAAATAGTCTTTCTGTTTTGATTCTCTTCTCTATTCATAACTCTTGAAGTCATTGCATTTTATTACCTTTTGGGTTTATTACTCTAAAACTTTCTCAATGTTAGACTTGCTAAGCAAAAGAAAGAATCGCAAAGCTCATTAACAACTTCCAAATTGCATAAAGCAAAGTGCAACCACAACATGCCAAAAATAACATGATGCGAGATGGAAAATAAGGTGTTAGCTGGGGTTCAAATGATCAAGTGGTTTCGTGAATTGTGGGGAGAAACACAAAGGTTCATATGGGAAATACAGATATGTTAAAATGGCAGATTGACGATAGAAGCACTTGGGTCATTCAGGGTTTCGCGGTTAAGATTCTATCAGAAGGTGAAATAACTCTTTGCCAGTCAGATGCAGCTGAGCAGAACAAAGTATGGCAGTAAAAGGGCCACCTACAGCAAGAATGCCATAAACTAATCACCACATTTTCAAACTGACAAGATTTTTCTTTGATTGAAACAGGGGCAGGAAATTTCGTTTGTTTCGGAGAAACCCACCGTAAGGAAAGCAGGTGCCAGACAGGCTCGGCAATAAGTTCCAATACCCTCCTGGATAACAGGATTTAGTAAGTTTTGAGACCCTCACAAATGACAAGGTCTGACAAGAGGTCTACTTTTGGGAAGTATAATTTGGCATTTAAGTTTTTTTTTTTTACTTTTGAGATGAGGCTTGGTTTGAAATTTTCAGGATAAAGGAATTTAGTTTAGAATTTATTTTGATAACAAGAATCGGTTAACACTCACAAATGTTCCCAATATCAAATTGGAGCAAAAAATTTCTTTTGTTTTGTCTGTTTTGTCAAAATCAGGCACCCACCTAGAGAACAAGGAAAGACAACACGAGTTTCAAGAATAGAAAGCAGTTCAGGTTCAAGCAATCAAGCCCCACCTGGAGAACAAGGGAAGACAGTAGAAGAGGACAAGTCAGGTTAGATAATCAGGCACCCATCTGGAAAACAAGGGAAGACAGCTCCAAGGAAAAGCAGTCTCAAGAGAAAGCAGTTCAGGTTCAGCAATCAGGCGCCCACCTGGAGAATAAGGGAAGACGACACAAGTTCAAAGGAAAGCGCGTCAAGCTCAGCAATCAGGTGCCCACCTGGAGAACAAGGGGGAACAACTCAAGTTTCAAAGGAGAACGGTGCGAGTTTAGCAATCAGGTGCCCACCTGGAGAACAAGGGAAAATAGTACAAGTTTCGAGGGAAAACAGTTCCAAATGCAAGAGAAGATGGTTCGAGTGTTTGCAATCAGGCACCCACCTGGCAAACAAGGGAAAACAATTCAAGTTTCAGAGGAAAGGAATACAAGTCAAATGTTGGTAATCAGGCGTCCACCTGGAGAACAAGGGAAAGCAGCTCAAGTTTCAAGGAAAAGCGGTTCAAGTTCAGCAATTAGGAGCCCACCTGGAGAACAAGGGAAAACAAGTCAAGTTTCGAGGGAAAAGCAATGCAAGTGTTGGAAATAAGGCACCCACCCGGAGAATAAGGAGAAGCAGTTCAAGTTGCAAGGAAAAATAATGCAAGTGTTGGAAATCAGGCACCCAACCGGAGAACAAGGAGAAGCAGTTCAAGCCTCAAGGAAAAACAGTTAAAGTTTTGGCAATCAGGCGCCCACCTGGAGAGCAAGGGAATACAGTTAAAGTTTTGGCAATCAAGCGCCCACCTGGAGAGCAAGGGAATACAATTAAAGTTTTGGCAATCAGGCGCCCACCTGGAGAGCAAGGGAATACAGTTAAACTTTTGGTAATCAGGCGCCCACATGGAGAGTAAGGGAATACAGTTAAAGTTTGGCAATCAGGCACCCACCTGGAGAATAAGAAAAGCAGTTCAAGTTTCGAAGGAAGACATCACAAGTTTCAAGGGAAGACAGTTTATGGTAACAAAAGGAATACAAATCAAGTTTTGGTAATCAGGAGCTCACCTGGAGAGTAAGAGAATACAGTTCAAATGTTAGCAATCAGACGCCACCTGGAGAATAAGAGAATTCACTTCGGAATGCAATTCAAGTTAGCGACAAAGGAAGCTCATCTGGAGAGTACAAGTCAACAGAGCTGCAGAAACTGCAAGATCAAGTTTGAAGATGTGTAGATAGGACTCTTGTAATTCATAGATCATAGTTCAGTCTAGCTTCTTTTATTTTGTCTTGGTGTAATAAGGAGTTCAACAAGCAGTAGCAGTAGCAGCAACAGTGAAATCACAGCTTCCTGGTAGTCCCAACTATCAAAACTTCCCAAACTACATTGAGCTGATTCCTTTATAGCCAAGGATATGTAGGCAACCTCGGAAGCAAGATGCGGTCAAATATTTCAAAAATACTTCTCACGGAGTATTCAAACAGGCAAAAATCGCTCGTATTCGCTCACTTTATCTTTGCACAAAAACTCTTCATGTTTCCGAGCAAAGAGGGGCAGCTGTGAGTACGTGATTTTTGCCCTATATGAATTGCTACCATAAAATAAATATTTCCCATAATTTGCAATTTTTATAGATTTTTGTAGAATTTTGTTAATTATTTGCATTTTTTGTGCATATTTAATTTCCATTAAAAATCGTGAAAAAATACAAAAGAAAATATCATGCATTGCATTTAGGTTTGGTTTTACATTTTTTGGAATTAATTAGTAACTATTTCTTTATTAAAAAATGAAAATAACAAAAATATCTCATTTTACACCTTGTAATTTTTAGCTTATTAACTTTTCTATTTTCAAGTTAGGACTAAATAATTTTTATTATGATTAGTTTAATTTTTTAATTCAGATAATTTAGGATTTCAATTCTAGGATTTCATTAATTAAAAATTTTTTTAAAAAAAAGAGAGAAAGGGAAGAAAAGGGAATTTAAGAATAAAAGGTTGTTGGGCCAAAATTGTGGAAGCCCAAACCATTCTTCATCCCAAACCCATCCCAAAATCTGAACTTAAAACTACCCAATTACCCGCCCCACGCGTAGACCCACGCCCGATCCACCTGTGACCCGCCCCACTCCCATTTAATACATAAACCATGTTCTAACATTTCCCCCCCCCCTAAACTAAACCCTAAAACTAGAGACTCAAACGGCGCCCATCTCCCATGCCCGGTTCTGTCTTGCTTCAACTCACCAAATCATACCCAAAATCTGGCGTTTCAACTCGCCAAGCTTGATGGTCCCCCGTTCATCTCTCTCCTCGTGGAATAACCGTTTCTGATAGATTCCCTCTCCCTCATATGCTCTCTTTGATTTATTTTGGATTTTTAGCCCTTCTGATGAAAATAAGGAAAAATGGGGAGCGTTGGATTAATTTCGAATTGATCCACTCCCTCCATTTGTCCGTTTTTTCATCAAAAGAGGGATAAAATTTCAGATTCGGGGAAGATATTTTTTTTGAAGATTTCTTGGAGAAGAGGGCAGAAGGTTCGAGAAGTTTGAAGGCCTATATAAGAAGGGTGATATTTTCAGAAAAGGGGGATTTTCCGGAGAGGATTTTAGAGAGATTTCGGAAGAAAAATTAAAATTAGGGTTCGAAATTTTCTTCTTCCTTTCTATTGTTCTTTTTTATTTCTGGTACCAGAACAGAGGAAAAATGTTACAGAGTGTTCTATTATTTCATTTTGATGTCGATTATTGTCTAAAATTTCGAAATCTCTAGAGTCTATCTTTTCATTTCGATTCTGGATTTTTGTGTAAAAATGGAAGTCATTTGAGAAGTTCGAGTTTGTTGCTACTCGAAGGTTGATTTTCAGCTGCTGGTTGTTTTCTTTTGGTCGATTTCAGTGTTGTGACTAATTCAGTTTTTATTTCTAGGTTCACTTCTTTTCCTTTCCTTTATTTCAGCTATGAAGCAAGTCATGGATGAATTGTAAAATGACTAAGTTTAAGATAACAACTGAAGTTCTGTGTTCAATAGGCGTGTTATGGATTCTGATTCTTCTTAATGATATGTTTATACTATTTGTTTTCTGAATTAAATGGTTGGTTTCTATTTGGATAAAAATGTGAACGTAGAAATTATAAAATTAACCGGCTCATAAGGTTTTCATTTACAAGTTTCTATTCCTTCATGTCCGGTGTAGATGCAGTGTGTATTTGGCATGAGTCTCTTGCCTTCACTACTTTACTAGCATGGTTTTGAGTAGTTTTTCTAATTGAAGAAAATATGAGAGCTGGGGGTTTAATTGAGTTATAGATTACTCGACTCTATGTTATGAATCTAGTTGAAATTGTTAATTCCTTAAAGATTCAGCAGTGTTGAAATTTACGTGACCAGTTTTGTTTGATTTCACAGTATTCTGTGTTGTTTTGCCGACTTCATCGTATTGAAATGGAGGCTTACTAGTGCGAATTGAAGTGTTATAAGTTGGGGTCAAGTTTTCTACAAAATTGATTGGTCTTTGTTTATCTGATGTTCCTTTAAGCTGCTCATAACTATTGTTGTTTAATGGCGGATCTCTTCTTAGTATGTGATTAGTTTTATTTTTAGCAGTTAGATTGGTTGATTCATAAGAATTTTCTTGTCTCCATTGTTTAGTTTTGGACAGCTTTCCCTTTGTTATGTTTGTGTATGAGGCGGGTGCATAGATTTGTCGAAACATTAACCTGAGTAATTATAGTTCCTGGTGTTTGTTTCTCCATTAAACCATGATATTATTCTGCCTTTTGAATTTCAACTTGAGTTAATTTTGATAGCAAGCTAGAGTTGTAGTAACAAAGTTTGAGGATGGTAGTGTTTAAGTTTAATGCTTTATTATGAATTTAGTGGTCATGAAGTTGTTGGCTCTTGTTCACCGTGAAGTTCCACGAATTGCCTGATTTAGGTGAAAACTAATTGATATATGCTGCCAAAGTTCTGAGCAAAGAAATTGCTTTAATTGTAAAGATAATCATTCATTATGTTTAAAGGTTCGTGATATGCTTTCAACATAATGTATTTCTAAGAAATCAAGGCGGCAGTGGGCATGGGAATATCATTATTGCTCCCATCATATTTGGACTCACATTATTTCCTCATTGCCTTTCCTCTCTTTGTTTTCTTATTTGATGCATTTGTTTGGATGAGCGCTTCTGGGGAGTCAAGCTAGCCTCGCATGATTAATTTGACCTCCAAGGTTTGTTGGGCCATGGGAAGTGGGGAAGATCAAAGCCCATTAGTGATTAATTTACTCCCGCCCTTTAGGATATGAGCATGAATTTTTTGCTAGTAAAAGTGCTCCATAAGCACAATTGCCTTTCTTTAAATAAGTGGAGGTGCGCCATCCAATCACGTAGCCCATGACCCTCACAAATATTATGATTAGTTATTAGAAATGAACACTCATATAAAAGCCTTTAGGCACGTTTAAAATGCTATTGTGATTGTGTACACGTTCGCGTGACATAATTACAATTCTAAAAACTAATTCGGAGTATGCGTTCGCACAACTTCGATCTAACTTTCTTAATAATAAAATAATTTTTAATAGGCCGCTAAATTAAAATTAGTTCATATGGTCCGAGGTGTGCCATCCACAAGTTAATCATTCATGGCCCTCGTTTTAATCTTATGATCTAGATATAAAAATGACAAATGTTCGTAGTTTGCTTTAGGCCCGTTTAATATATAATTGTGATTGTGGACACGTTCGCGTGACATGATTACGATTTCTAAAAACAAAATCGGAGTATGCGTTTGCAACTTCGGCCAAACTTTATTAATAATAATAAAGCGTTATTAGTTGTGGACACGTTTACGTGACATGATTTTTGTCGCGCCAAACAAATGGGTACACATACGCGTGACCCGTTTCAAGATAATTTCTTAATTAAAAGAGGCAAATGCACATAGGTTCTAAAATTTGTAATCAAACAATTTAATAAGCCAAGTATGATCAAAGCGACCATGCTAGAACCACGAAACTCGGGTGTGCCTAACACCTTCTTCCGGGTTAACAGAATTCCTTACCCGGATTTCTGTGTTCGCGGACCATAAATAGAGTCAATTTCCTCTATTCGGAATTTTAAACCGGTGACTTGGGACACCATAAATTATTCCAAGTGGCGACTTTGATTTTAGTTTAAATAATCTCGTTTCGATTGTCACTTAAATTTGATAAAACTCCCTTATATCCCTCCTCGTGGTGTAGGGAAAAGGAGGTGTGACAAGAACTACTTAGGGCAATTACTGGGAAGTCAAAATAGGATCAAACAAGTTACATCACAGTAAATTTAGAAACAACTTGTTACATACTTGATGAATACATTCATACCTATCCAATTAGTCTATACAGGGAGATAGGAGAGCATGTTCAAATAATAGGGCTAACAACAAATTTGAACTTTCAAGAGGTTGATATCAGTAATACATAGGCTAGGCAGAATTAAAGAAATTAATCAACTCAAAACATGTCTAAATATGTCTCAAACTACAAACGTAATGGCATTTAGGTTTGAAGTAACACATTGAACAAATTCTTCAGAAATGAAAACACATGTGCAAATCAAAATGAAGTGATAAAGGCTTTGTCACTCACCAGTTAAATGAAAATTGAAAGAAAGGAAGCCCACAGTGTTGTGAATATCAACGAAAAAAAGAACCTAGAATTTCTGGCTTTGGCTTTCAGCCGGCCAGGAACCAAAGTGCAAAATAAGATTGTTTAAGAGAAAAAAGCACACAAGCCTTAATTTTGTAGTTTTCTTAATAATTCAGAGCTGTTTCAAAGGGGAATGGGGAGGGGATTATATAGTGTAGGAATCTAACACATATACATGGAAAGTCATCAGTCAAACACTAGAAAGGAAAGCACTCAAAATTAGTAAGGAAAGAGAGAAAACTTCAAAACCCTAATTTTATGTGAAGTACAAAAATCGACAAAAATAAAAGGTAAAGAAAAATCACATGTTGCATAGAATAAGATGAACATAGACATGAATACTATTTACAATCAAAGAATCAAACCAAATTTGGTTCGATTTAAAAGAATGTTAAACCCTAATTTTAGGGTAAGTAAAAATCGGCAGAGAAGAACAAGCTTACACATAATAGGATACATATAGACGAGATAACATTTAAAATCACAAAATCGAACCATATTTGGTTAGATCTAAAAGAGATTTGAAACCCTAATTTTTAGGGTAAGTAAGAATCACAAAGATACACGGAGATCATAGATATTCATACCATAAAAGAACAAGAACGAACACAAATGGAAAAGGTCAAGAAATTGAACCAGATTTGGTTCGAAGTTGAAGAGTCCGCTTGCCATGTTTAGGCAAGCAACTAGATAACACCATAGACGAGTAACTAGCAGTGAGAGGAGGTCAATAAGGTAAGTGAATCAACGATTGATTCCATTTTTGAGTCGGAATCAAAGAGGATTAGAGGTTACGATGCTAGGGTTTGCAGAGACGAAGAGAGCATTTGAAAGAGTTTAGGGGTGGCGGATTATAGAGAATAGTTTAGGGTTAGGGGGGTTTGGGTATAGTTAAAAGGGTTAGGTTAGTTGTGGGCCGTTGATCTCTGAGATGAACGATCAGGATTTTAAAAAGGGGTTGGGGCGGGTTAATTAAACGGGTTACCGGTTGGGTTATTGGGTTAGGGGTCATTTGGTTTGGGATGGAGTATTGGGCTGGTGTATTGGGTAGTTTAGGTCCGAAAATAGGTTTAGAATTAGGCTAGTTTTTAAATACCCTATGGTTTAATAAATAAATAATTTATAAAAGTAATTAATAAATAACAAAAATATCGTTTGTGCACTAAAATGATTAAAAATAATTACTCAACATTATAAAAATATAAAAAGTGTTTCTGCATAAATAGTGTAATTATACATTAATATAGGCTATTATTGCAAAAATGTGCAATTTAGCCTTAAAAATACAAATGTAATTATACAAATGCACTGAAAAATATTTAAACATTATGTGGATATAAATTATAAATTTATATGATTAAATCATCATAAAAATAATTTGAAGGGTAATTATTTGATATTTATATATAATAAAAACGCAAGAATAAATTGGTTTAAAGCCTTTAAAATTTTTGAAAAATATTTATGTAGGCTTATAAATCAAATGATGATGCCTATGCACTATTTAAAAAGTATATGTATATATATTTAAAATATGAGAGAAAAATTGGGTATCAACAAAGTTACCCTCGAGTTTTTTTATATCTTCATATGTTCATCAATCCTTCAAATCTTCATAACTTGTTCTTTATATCCTCATAGTTCATATTCAAACCTTCATACCTTACCTTCAAACCTTCATACCAAATCTTCAAGTCTTCATATCGAGTCTTCAAATCTTCATATACTTAGATGGAAATGGCGAAGACCTCTCGACACCACAAAATATTGCACCGACGACTTGTTCCTCGGCCACTAGCACCGAGGCAGTGCCTCCGGTAGTAGCCCTGGAACCTCCCTTTACAGGTTTCATCCCTGGCGGGTACTCCATAAATAACAACTTTAAAGTCGAGAAAGCCTCCGCACAAGGAGATAAGGGTGGGGAAGTGTGGAGGTATGTTTGCTCCATTACCGAGGAGACGCTCAAAATTGTCCGAGAGGTCTGCAAATGGGAAGGCAAGGACATAGTCGTTCTCAGTCCCGATGAGGACATCATGACACATGTGGAAGGATACTTAAGTGTCTACACGTATCCTTTCACATTTGGTCCTGTTGATACGGTGGTTCTCGAGTTCTGTAAGAGGTATGAAATTTGCCTCGGGCAAGTTCACTCGTCCTTTTGAAGGATCATGACTCGTCTCCGCCATTTTGCGAACAATATGGAGGATCCACGATTCACGTTCAATCACTTTCTCCGAGTATACAACCCCCAAATCTTTCGAGGGGGTTAATCAAACTTGTCTGTCGGGCAAAGAAGGCTCCCTTCTCCTGTATAGAAGAAGAAAGGGACCGAGGTTTGCAAGGAAGATAAAGTGAAGAAGAAAAAGAGATCCCTGACTCCTAGGATGCTCCTGCCAAGGTTAAGCAGAGAAAAAGGATTGTGCTCACGGTCAGAAAGAGCACCAAAAATGCTTTTGATGCCCGGGTCCTAGATTTTGAAGCTCTTCGTCAGCTCAAGGACTTTCTCGAGGATGACGAGGAAATGGAATTAGTCACACATGAGTCGATTGACGTCAATCAAGAATTGGTGGCCCTGAGGGGGATGCTAGTAAGGCTGAATCTTTCTTAGCTCGGGAGCCTGAAGAAGAGCATGTGGCTACTGCTTCGCAAGAAGCCCCTTCGATCCCGGGGAGGGCCGTTTCTGAAGGCGACGTCGTTATCCACATTCAAGAGTCACCACCTCGTACAAAGGCGACTTTAAATGAAGCTCGAGCTACCAAAGAGAAGTCGATCTAAGCATCCTAGGCTGTGGCCGATTCCATCAACTCATTTTTTGAGGGTGTTGATGTTGGTGTGTTGGAAGACTATGTTGACTTTGTCCACTTGGAGATCCCGAAAAGGCTCGCACAACCGGGATCAGGTGGGCCGAGTTTGAGCTCCAAGCTTGAGAAGCAGTTTCCTACCCCGAGGGTGGATGTCACGACCCAAAATCCCAACCCGTCGTGATGGCGCCTAACACACTGGTTAGGCAAGCCGAAACATGATAACAAAGGCAACAAAATAACGAAATTCATAGAAATAGCATAAGTCTGAGGTCTCATTACATTAAAGCTGCTAATACAAAGTAAACGCCCCCAAAAACTGGTAAAGTACGGAATCACGAGTTTCTACAACAGAATAAAAGTCTGAAACTGAACCATAAATACACTATCTAAACTGTAACAACAATATGAAAGGAAAAGATAAGTCAAACTACGACCAAGGATGCAACTCTACCTCGCCACTATCAGATATTCCAACAAGCAAGCCTACTGCTGATAATTGGTCCCCACGCCTGGATCTACACAATTAAGTACAAAGTGTAGTATGAGTAAAACTGACCCAATGTACTCAATAAGTATCATAAATAAACACGGCAAGGTAAGAGAAGCACAAATTATTAATGATACTAGCTATCACCTGCATAATTTCATCCTTTAAACCGATACAGAACAATATTGGCATCAAATCATAAAGTTCAGTAAGAAAACATCTGTGTGTGTATGTGTACAATTTCTCAAATACCCTACTCAGACATTATCTTGGCATTTGAGGTTGATATGCAATTAAATCAGATAAATGATCAAGGAAATTGCAAGTAAAGATGAAATGCAAAATCCATCAAAACACTGGCCAGAGTCCCTCAACCTTTCCATATCCATTCCAAACCACTAATCAATATTCTCAATAACCGCATGTACACCATCAAGAGAGAAACATGAGAGGGTGACCCTAGGGGATGGATCCATAACCACACGCAAGCACGGCCAATTCAACGTGCTGCCAGCCCAGCATGATCACATGCTCAATATCATAACCCCTCTGACGTGGTCACAAGTATATCAGTACAATCCGTCCGGCGTGGTCATATGCATAAGAACACAATCCGCCCGGCATGGTCATATGCACCTATTCCAATAACATCATACAGGGCAAATAAACAAGTATATATGTATAAAACGAGTGAATAACAAATATTATGCTCCTGGACTGGTATAAACAACATGCTAAAGTGTAAGCATGTGCAAGTGTACGATCATAGCTCAAACCTGCAAATTTCATCAAAGAATAACATTTATGAGTTCATTATGGAATTAAACCCCTATGTAGCCTCAAAACATGGCCCAAATAGTTCACAAAATGTCACAAATGTGCAAAGCATCATAGTTTAAGGTTTAACGGTCAAATTCTAGGCTTATGAGACCCTGAGTACAACCCGTACATGAATAAATAACCTCGGTATCCGCACATGGGTTCATCCCCACATCTCGGAATCCAACAAAATTTACAAAATCCGAAACCAATTCAACAATAAGTCCAACCATAACAAAATCATCCAATTTCGACCACAAATCGCCTTACAAATCCCCAAAATTTGGTTTATGACGTTTCTACAGTTTTTCCAATCCAAAAAACTAATTAAATGGTAAAAATAATGATAGATTCATGTAATTCAACCAAATCTGAGTTAGAATCATTTATCCCAATCAAATCCTTGAAAATCTCTTCAAGAATCGCCCAAAACCGAGGTCTCTAGCTCAAAATATGAAAAATGGGTTCAAACCCTCAATTTTGAAATTTAATAACTGTCGTCGAGAGGTTCCTCTTCGCGATCACGGGAATCCCCTCGCGATCACAAAGAACAAAATCACTGCCCTCCAAAAATAGCCTACGCAAACGCGAAGAACCAGTCGCGAACATGATAATTACCAGACCCGACTCTCCGCGAACGCACAACACCTACGCGATCGTGTATGCTTAAAGCTTGACGCTCCAGCTGATCACTTCTCTACGCGAACGTGTGAACCTCATCACGTCCGCAATGACCTGAGCCTCACAAAGATATGCGAATGCAGGCTTATTATCGTGAACGCGAAGTATAAATTTCCAGCTGCCCACAACAGCTCTTCCCGATCGCGTCCCTTGCTTCGCAATTGTGAAAGAATAAGCCAGATACAAAAATAGGTAGTCCAACAAAGTCTAAAATGAAGCCGAACTTGATCCGACTCACAGCTGATGACTCCGGGACTCTATCCAAACATACCAACAAGTCCTAAAACACGATACGAATTTAGTCGAGGCCTCAAATCACATCAAACAACATCAAAAACACGAATCACATCCCAATTCAAGCCTAATGAAACTAATGGATTTCCAACATCTACAATCGATGTCGAAACCTATCAAAACAACTTTGATTGACCTCAAATTTTTCATACAAGTCATAATGACACAACGGACCTATTCTAACTTCTGGAACCAAGATCCAAGCATGGTACCCACAAAGTCAACTCTCGGTCAAACTTCTCAACTCTCCAAAGTTCAACCTTTTCAACTTTCTCCAATTCAAGCCAAGATCATCTACGGATATACAAATCAATATCTGACATGCTCCTAAGTCCAAAATCACCACACAGAGCTATCAGAATCATCAAAACTCCATTCCGAAGTCATTTATACATAAGTCAACATTCGATCAACTCTTCCAAGTTAGGCTTCCAACCTTGGGACTAAGTGTCCCAAGTCATTCTAAAACATCCCTGAAATCAAACCAACCACCTCGGCAAGTCAAATAATGACAAACAAACATAAATAAGCAATACCTGGGGTAACAGGGCTGCAATACTCAAAATGACCAGCTGGGTCGTTACATTCTCCATTTTTTAGACAAATATTCGTCCTCAAACGAGTCTAGAATCATGCTTTGAGTCTCAAATAGGTGTGGATAGCTGCTCCACATCTCCCGCTCGGTCTCCCAAGTAGCCTCCTCGATTGGTTGACCTATCTACTATACTTTCACTGAAGTTATATTCTTTGATCTCAACTTTCGAACCTGCCGACCCAAAATGGCCATCGACTCCATATTATACGTCAAATCACCTTCTAACTGAACCGTGCTGAAGTCCAAAACATGAGATGGATCTCTGAAATACTTTCAGAGCATGGAAACATGAAACACTGGATGAATACTCGATAGACTAGGTGGCAATGCAAGCTTGTATGCCACATCTCCAATCCTCTCAAGCACCTCAAAAGGGCCAATATACCGAGGGCTCAACTTGCACTTCTTCTCGAACCTCATAACACCCTCCATGGGCGAAACTTTGAGCAATACCTTCTCTCCCACCATGTAGGCAACATCACGAACCTTTCGATCGGTGTAACTCTTCTACCTACACTGAGCCGTGTGAAGCTGATCCTAAATCAATATAAACTTGTCTAAAGCATCCTGAACCAAGTCAGTACCCAATAGCCTAGCCTCACCTGGATCGAACTAACCAACCGGAGACTGACACCGCCTCCCAAACAAGGCCTCATACAGAGCCATCTGAATACTCGATTGGCAGCTGTTGTTTTAGGCAAACTCTGCAATGGACAAAAACTGATACCAATAACCCCCGAAATCCATAACACAAACGCGTAACATATCCTCCAATATCTGAATGGTGCGCTCGGACTGTCCCTCCACCTGAGGGTGGAATGTTATACTCAACTCAACCCATGTGCCCCAACTCTCGTTACACTGCTCTCCAAAACTGTGATGTGAACTGTGTGCCCCAATCTGAAATAATGGACACTGGCACATCGTGTAGGCAAAAAATCTCTCGCGGATATAGATCTCAGTCAATCGCTACGAAGAATATGTAGTCCCAACTAGAATAAAATGAGCGGACTTAGTCAATCGGTCCACAATCACCCAAATAACATCAAACTTCCTAAAAGTCCATGGGAGCCCAACTATGAAATCCATGGTGATACACTCCCATTTCTACCCAGGAATATCAAGCCTCTAGAGCAAACCGCTCAGTCGCTGATGCTCATACTTCACGTGTTGACAATTCAAGCATCGAGCTACAACCTCCACTATATTTTTCTTTATTCTCCTCCACCAATAGTGCTGCCTCAAGTCCTGATACATCTTTGCGGTACCCGGATAAATAGAATACCGCGAACTGTGGGCCTCCTCAAGAATCAACTCACGTAGCCCATCCATATTGGGCACACAAATTCGAATCTATATCCGTAACAGCCCATCATCTCCAATAGAAACCTCCTTGGAATCACCATGTTGAACTGTGTCTTTAAAGACAAGCAAATGGGGGTCATCATACTGACGCTCTCTAATACGGTCATATAAAGAAGACCGAGAAATCATGCAAACTAGAACCCGACTAGGATCCAATAACATCTAACCTCACGAATTGATTGGCCAAGGCCTGAACATCTGATGCAAGTGGTCTCTCACCAACAGGAATATATGCAAGGCTACCCATACTCACCACCTTTCTACTCAAGGCATCGGCCACTACGTTGGCCTTTCCGGGATGATACAAATGGTAATATCATAGTCTTTTAATAGATCTAACCATCTCCCTACCTAAAATTTAGATCGTTTTGCTTGAACAAGTACTGAAGACTATGATGATCTGTAAATACCTCACAAGACACACCGTAGAGATAATGCCTCCAAATCTTTAATGCATGAACGATGGCTGCCAACTCCAAATCATGAACATGATAGTTCTTCTCATAAGGCTTCAACTGTGTAAAACATAAGCAATCACTCTACCCTCCTACATCAAGACATACCCAATGCCAATCCAAGAAGCATCACAATACAATATATAAGAACCCGATATTGATGACAAAACTAGAACTAGAGCTATGGTCAAGGGATTCTTGAGATTCTAAAAGCTCTCCTCACACTTATCAGACCACCTGAATGGGGCGCCCTTCTGGGTCAACCTGGTCAAAGGCATTGCAATGGATGAGAAACCCTCCACGAAGCGACGATAATATCCGACCAAGCCGAGAAAACTCCGAATCTCAGTAGCTGAAGATGGTTTAGGCCAACTCTAAACCGCCCCAATCTTCTTCGGATTCACCTTGATCCCCTCACTGGACACCATGTGCCCCAAGAACGCTATCGAACTGAGCCAAAAGTCACACTTAGAGAACTTAGCATAATACTTTTCCTCTCTCAACGTCTGTAATTTGCGTTTTCTTTGGGGACTTAGATTCCAATTTAATGTGTCTCACAACCGAGAAAAATTAGGGGGGTCATTTTGGTTTCTGGCGGGCATGCCTTGCAAGTCTCGTATGGTGGCCCACCAATAGATAGAGACAAATAGGAATAACCGAACCACGTCTACAAAATGCCAGTACCATGCAGCTGCTTCAAAGCCAACGATCAGGCGAGGCAGAAATTATTTAGTTCGGATTTTTCTGGTAAAAAAGAAGATAGGATTCCTGATTATTCAGACCTTAATCGAATTCCTATTGTATAGAATAAATGTATTGGGCAATGCCTTTCTTTTCTTGAATTCAAAAATTCTCCGCCTTTTCTCAGCTTGACACCTACTTTAGAACCATCCTTTTCCCTTCCACTGCGTAGCCGCGCTAGCAGGTACTACGAGCCCTCTGTCCCACGCATCTAACCAGCTCGCGAATGATTATCCAGGAACTGGAAGATGGTTGGCGTGACACGCCTAAATCCCCTTCCCAAACTGTACAAGCTTCTTCCAAAGGTAGCGAAATGGTCGATTCCATCGATTATAATCGAAAAGAAGACTCACAAGAGGCTGTTGAAACCAGAAGAGGTTCAGTTCAGCGTCACAAACTTTTTTGTTTTCATGCCGGAGAGTTCTTAACAATATTTATGTTATGAAAGAGTACGAAAAAAGCCTTCCTTCTGTGTTCAGGACGGAGACTCTTTCTGCCTTTGTCGAACTGCCTTGACTGGGCCCTGCAGTGGTAGAACCTGGTGAACCGGGCGTACTATTTCCCAACCTTCTGAGGCCGATTTCCTTTACTTTATTATTAAACTTAAACAAAGAATCGTTTGACTTTGAATGCCGAAACCTTGAAAGGAGTTACAGACAGAGTTCGAAAAGGTCAAATCTTTGATGATTCCATCATCTATGATTGAGTTGCTTCGAAAAGAATGGAACACTGTTTCGCTCTGTTGGATGCGTCGGATCCCGTATAACAAGCGAGCTCTTTACCCTCAAATTCAAACATGTGGGCGCAAAATGCTATCCTGCTTTCCCAATAGGGCCCGAATGAAAGACCCAAGCCTACATGAATGACATGAACCATCAAAGTCCTACAAATGAAGACTTGGCCCTATCAAGCCTGCTTTCCTCGATAAAAGCTGGTGAACACATTCGTAATGAGTATGGGTCTAGTAGGTGT